>NW_016177335.1:0-8571 GCF_001687245.7 Rhagoletis zephyria | reverse complement strand
GTCGATAAAATCAAAATTACTTGTTTTGAAATGGAAATTGTCGATGATTCTGTTTTTTTACACGTTAAGTGTAGATATATATGCGCGTAAAAAAAAACACAGCTAAAAGTTACCGTTGATTTTTTTCGCCGAAGGTGTTGCGGATTTCTTCCATATACTAGTAATTTTGAGGAAAAAAAACGACTTAAGAAAAAAAATATATATATATATTTCATGATCTAATGATCGGATCTAAACCAGATCAGTATGGCACCACCTCTGACACTACCTTTCCGATGCAAAAAGAATTATCGAAATCGGTTGACGTGGTCCTAAGTTATGTTACCGCATAAAAAAAAAATAAAAATCGGAAGTCGGTTAAAAAATAAATTGTGCTTATTCGTTATATGGAAGCAAATGCCACAAAAAAGGAGGGTCCGGGTTCGAATATCGAATACTTAGCTGAAAATTAGATTATTCAAGCAGGTTCTGCAATTCACTTCCCAGTGAGAATCAACCTCTGCCAATTTAAATTCAAAGCGCATTTGCTTGAAATTCACTCGAAAGTTATTGATTATAAATTTTTGGATAATGGGCGTGGGGCCGCCCGCTTATGACCACAACGTGTGTCTCGAAAACCGATTTATCAATTTCTGCCAAACTAGGCGAACTTAACAATCCTTGGTACGGAAAGCAATTCATTGAAAAGTATTCAAATCGGTCTAAAATTACACCCGCTTCCCATATAACGGTAAATTTCAGAAATACGAAAACTCCAACATTTCAATAACTGACGACGCTAATTTACTCCAAGTATATACTTACAACAATCTCTTAATAATAAATAATACTGTTATAGACTTTTAGGAATTGAGCGTGGCACCGCCCACTTTATGACTACAAAGGGCTTAATCGATTTCTACCAAATTTGTTCACTTATTTCATTAAGTCTAAGTCTGTAATTCGAAAATGTTTGAAATGGAGAAAGGGTTTCTTAATTTTTTAGCTGATTTCAGACTTCTATTGTTCATTGGAAAAGTCATTTTATAGAAGTTTTGGTAAAGAAAAAAGCTGGGAGCATACAAGAACGTTTCATTTTTTCGAAATGTGCAAATTTCGAACACCATGCTCAATATTGTTATTTTCCGTTGTGTAAAAGTTACACACACGCATTCTGAAAGATTTCATGCGTAATTGCATTCCCAACCTCATGCGAAAACCTTTAAATTCACGACTTTTAATAAAATATTTCATACAACGCTATGGTCACTCTAATGTACATATATACATATTGCCTGCATATTCTATCCGTGTTGTCCATTTACAACCAACTCGATAATCCATTTATCTAGATCAGTTCATCTCGCCAAGATATTTTTATTTTAAGTTTGCCCTGCGAACGAAAAAATCAAATTTTAACGTGGAAAATGTTACTCATACGCCACGTACGAGTATGTACGAGCACGACCATCCATGATAAAAACATAGTAAGGTAAAACCGTTCTCTCAATTCGTCGGCCAAGATTTTTTTTGAAGTTTGCCAACATTTTAAAATCATATAAAATTGAGAGTAAAAACAAGAAATCGTTCGAAGTTGTTGTTTGAGATTGAAAATGAGAATGTTGTGTGAATTTGTGTGTAAAATTTCAAAATTAAATTGCTTGCAAACGTCAAGAATTTGAAAAATTCCTCTCAGCGGTTCTACCTTCATATTTTTTTATCATGCGACCATCTACGATATGGCGTGTGAGTAATATCAAATAAAACGCCTCTTTGAGGTAAAATTTTTTAGTGACGAAAGCTGAACTAGAAACATAAAATCTATGATATCAATTTCGTGACGAAAATTATACGCATTTTTTAACTGACTTGGAAACGTCGGGAAAATCTTTTTTATTTATACGAATCGTTGCAAAAGTTCCGTTTTTTATTTTGTGTTTCTAGCAGATTACTTTCGCAGCAGAATTTCGCAACGTTCCGAATAAATAAAAAAAGATTTTTCCGTACGTTTCAAAGGCACTTAAAAAATGCGTATAATTTTCGTCACGAAACTGATATCATAAATTTTGTGTTTCTCGTTCAGCTTTCGTCACTCGAAAATTTTACCTCAAAGAGGTGTTTTATTTGATATCAATTATTTTGGGGTAGCAAATTTAAAATCGACGAAAATAAACAACAATAATCTAAATGTTTTATTTTTCTCAAATGAATTGCTATTATCTAAATCTAAATTATGTATTCAAATCGATGTGTCCATTGAAACATAATTTTTCGAATACGGAATAAAGCGAAAAAGAATGAGCATATCCTTTGTATTCGAAAAAATTAAAAAAAAATATGAGAAATGATAAAAACGTATCAACTTGGTACCAACTTTGGATACAATAAGCAACTTTATTCGCCTGATTGCCTCGTAGTTTATTTTTATAAAATTCCCGAAATCTCTATTTTCAGCAGCCCGATTTTTAGTTTTCAGGCGATAACGTTATGACATATTTATAATTTATAAACAAAACAATAAGCAAAAGATAGCGTTAGATAGCTAGTTTGAAGACCCTTCTACTGATATCCGCATCAATGACATGGACTGAGTTGTGCGGCCTCAGTGGTAGTTTAAAAAATTGCCTTTTTTCGATTCAAGACATCGTGGAACAAAACCTTCTTGGTATTTTTTTGTACTTTAATTCCTGAAAGTTTGAAAGAAATTAAATGAATACATACATACCAAAGCATCTCGTAGTGGAGACACGAACACGAAAACACATTTACGTCTATATTTTTCCAACTAGTAGCCGGAACTTAATATATAAGGTATCGTTTGAAAGGTACTGGCCTATAGAATAACACTAAATAAGTTGGGTGTATCCACATGCCCCCTTAAACCGGCAAAAGCAAAAACACGTTTTTTATTTCGCAACACTTTAGCCTAATTTTTAAGAATCCGGTTAATCGTTTATGAAGCTTGAATACATTTTCTGGACACACTTCGTGTATATAAAAGCGAGTACCTTCAGCATGCTACTGTGGCTGCTTTCGTCACTCGCGCGCACTGCCGTGCGCTGTGATAAACTTTCAAAAGTCGCTATAATATTTATTGTACGTATATAAATACAAGTTCAAAAGTCTAAATTTTCTGATGAACTTAGAAAACTGCAAGAAAACGTGGTAGGTTCGGTGCCTAGTGGAAGACGTCGTAAAAAAGAAGTGGACTAATCTTCATGGAAGAGAAAACGCGAAAAGCTAAAAAGAGCTAGTTATGTAAAAGTTACTATCTCAAAACTCGCATTACTAATTTTTTATATATAAAATTTGCAAAAACTATCACACTGCGATATTGTTATTTAATGTTATTAGGCTCTTATTTATCCAAATATTCAGATAATAAAAAAAGATACAATTTGGATTTTACTTGCTGTTGTAGACGTTTTTTAATTTATGGCTTACTATTATAAAATCACATAACGCTGTTTGCAAGTCGGCTACTTATTTAAGCTCACTTTATTTCAAGACAACATTATTATACGATATCTGATAAGAAGTTAGATAGATTTGTACATTTCCCTTCGTCCTTTTTTTACGGCTTCATTTCGAGATGCATGTTTTTTTTTGTGTATTTATTTAAACAAATCTTATTTCCAGACAAGTCAGGCTTCTAGCTCGCAACTGATTTCCTACAGTAGTATTATTTGAATCCAGATCTTGTAATTGCATATAGATCACATTCGGACATCCGTCGTAGATGGTGACATTGTTGTTATTGTTTTGGGAATCGTTTTCCAGATACCCATTAAGGCAATTATGAATGAGGCGAGAGGCTGCTCCGATCGATTTCAATCCAGGATTGTACTGAGAGTACAGGCAGTTCACAGCAGTATTGACATAATTATTTAAACTGAAAATTGACGATGTTATTGCTGTGGCAAAGTTCTTACGATTGGAGATGGTGTAGGTGTTAACTTTAGAAATCTAAAAAGAAACATTATAGTTATCCTGGTGCATATAATATCAGCCCCACGTCTACTTACCACTGATGTGACACAAAGTGTGTAATTCAAAGATTTAAGATCGCTGTGTGTCTTAACACAATTATTCAAACCATTTTTCAAGTCATTATTGTAGTAATTCGACAACGAATTATAATAACTATTGGGTGAGCTGACAATACTACTGACATAGTTACGAGCGGTGCTGATGCAGCTCTCAATATAAGACTTAACAGTAGTAGCGTATGGAATTTCTTCACGGTACTGTTTTACGCAATATCGGGTAGGCAAGCTGAGTACCTCCAATGGATCGATAAATTCATTCGTTTCCTGTATTGTATTCAACAGCAGCACTTTTTCTTTGTCCAACACTTTTAACTGATCTTCCAGGCTGTTCTTGACGTTATTTATTTGATCCAGATAATCTTTGAGAGTCGCATTGTACTGACGACGATTTTCACGGATGTAGTCATCTACATCCAACCAAACGTCACTTGTGCCACTTGCGGCTGCCGTTGATTGTGAAACCACGCCAGCAATAACTTGGAAGGCGAATAGTGCGCTGATAACTCGTTTTGCGAACATCTTGAGAAATAACTATGAAATGTATTGAATTCTCGCGATATATATAGCGAAATCTTGGTCTCCTTGTATATTGATTTTCAAATGCAAGTTTTTCGTATGATAAAAAACCTTCCATTATACTTATTGCACAGAATATGTACACAAGCAAATGTTTACCTGAACATCTGCAAATATACATATTTGTCTGGAGCGCATTTAGCCAAACGGACAGCTGCTGCTCTATTAATGAGGATGTTTATTTATCTATATATGTACGTATGTATACTAGCGTGGTCCAAAAATGCATGTGAAAAAGTAAATGCAGATTTTTTATGCCTCACCCCCTTCTATACCGAAAAAAGTATACGCCTATTTTTTATTCTGAAATCAAAAAAAAATTAGAGGTGGCGCTCAAAGTCTTCTATGTATTTTGTATGGGGGAAAAAAAAACTTTTCTTAGAAATGGTATAGAATTCTTGAAAATCAATATTTTTTGATCGGAAAACTCTGTTTCTCTGCAAAAGATTCTCAATAATAATACCCAATTGTTTATTTAACCATTTTTTCCTTGTAACTTTAATTTATAGGTCCGCCAAAAACCCCAAAAAATGTAATGAGGGGACTAATAAAAATTGGTTAATATTTAAAAATGGTTAAATAAACAATTGAGTATCACTATCAAAAGTCTGCTGAAGAGAACCTGAGTTTTCCGATCTAAAAATAGTGATTTTCAAGAATTATTTACCATTTCAACGAACAGTTGTTTTTCCCCATACAAAATACATGGAAAAAATTGCGCGCCTTGAGCGACCTCTAAATATTTTTTGATTTCAAAATAAATAAAAAAATAAATAGGGGTATACTTTTTTCGATATAGAACAATCCTAGGGGCTGAAGGCATTAAAATTCCGACTTTACTCTTTTTGGACCATCCTAATGCATGAACATAATATTGATAGTTTTCTACGCTTTAGAATTGTAGGTTTAAAAAATATAAACACCTAAACGATCGCGTAGCAAATGATGAATGCAGGAAAAATGCAACTTAAAACAATTGATAATAAAAACATACATAATAGTCAGAGAAATACCAGATGTTTTCAAAACTTTAGAACAAATTAGACGTGCTCTGCTGAAAACTCCCCTTTTAATGCACAGTTTACGTCTAGCGGCTGGCTTTAATAAGTAAAATTAATTCCTGCATGAATTGCGGCACATACAAAACCTTGAGTAATGGCTGCTGCAATTACTAACATATCATTTCCAGGAGGTATGGTGGATATGTATGATTTTTTGAAAGAAATTAGTACAGAAGTTTGTACATGCATCCGTTGCTCATTTTAGTGGATTTCGTCGTTTTTTTTCTTGCATATTTGATAATTGTGTGCATAGGCATGCCAGAGGAATTTGGATTTCTAAAATTAATAAATGAAACATTTGAGCTTCTGTACGCTACTAACAAACAGCAAATAGTCTCTTATGACAAGAATTTTTTAGCCAGAAATACCGTCGAAGGTTTGCCGGTCGAGTTGAGGGTATTACAATTTGGCCCCCACATTTTTACCAAGTGTTTGGCTGAGCTTTTCTTCCTGTCGTTTGGGTGTTTTTACTGCGCCTCCGAACGGCCAATGGTTATTTTGAGGAGCTTTGTCATGGCAGTAGTATATACTAGCTCTGATCCAATACTTTTCGTGAAAAGTCCTATAAAACCGTCAAACAGCAGAATCACTCTCTGAAGTGAGAGTAAAAAGTGAGTAACAACAAAAAGTATGGGAACAAAAAAAACCATTTTTCCTGTAAAAACGTCAACCTGTGATTGCTTGACACTTTTCATGATTTTACCAGAAGAAAAAGTTCGGTTAAAATCTTGCAACTTCATTCTCTACACAACTCTCCAAAAGTCGCTCTCATTTACAGGATTTTGGAGGATTTCGGAGTACGGGAGCATTTTTTCTGCAACTTCCTGCAAGTTCGTGTAAAATCCTGTAAGTTCATGGAGTACTGGATCAGAGCTACTATAGGTCGTGACCGCTATTACGAAAACCTTTTTGCGATGTTTCTCTCACCAGGCGTAGAACCTTGGTCTTATAGAGTATCTCTTACCACTCAGCTATGGAGAGTAGCATGAATAGCACAAAAAAAAATTTAAGATTACACTTAGGTCTCTTTTTATGCGGTTTTTCAAACCATTTTTTCGCAGTATCGATTTCGCTTTTTTGAGAATTTTTGTTAATTTTTTTTCAGTGTGTAAGAGACAATGCTTCTGATTAATAATTTGTCTTTGTATTCATGTATTTATTGTAGTATTTTTAATTTTTTTGGTTAAGATACAGATAAAATTTTATTTCTTTCGTTAATTTTTAGTTTTACATGGAATAATAAGTGTTGAAGTGAAGAAATAAAAAGTTTTTTTGCTTAATATTGCCTCACTGGATTCTTTTATGCGGTTTTTTGGATTGATTTTTTTTAATTTTATACACGCAATTTCTGAATTTATGCGGTTCTGGGTTTTTAAAATGCTGACGTGCATCCCCTGCTTTTGTATGAAAGTAAAGAACTTTTTATGGGATTTTTTTTGTGCGGCATTCTGAGGAATGCATGTACCGCATAAAAAGAGACCTAAGTGTATATAAATAATAAATTTTGTGTAGGGAAAAGTAAATATTTATCTAGATGGAAAGTAATCTATTACACTGTAGGTAAATTGTGTTTGTTTGTGTGGTTTGTCTTGCCAACTTATGTCAAATATGACGCAGTATGGACCGTCACCTATTGGAAAGCATTACCCAGTCACTTTGACTTCAACAAACCACAGCATTCACTGCACAAAAGGTATTAAAAACCCATTCGTGCAATAGAAACTGTCAAAATATGCAAAAATGTGCCATTATGAAATAAAATATGAATTACAACGTAAAACCACATGTCTGAACGATCAGTTGTATGGGAGCTATATATTATAGTGAACCGATTTCGATGATTTTCAGAAATAGTTAAGGTAGTATCGAAAAACCGTCATATACAAATTTGTATTAAAAAAAACTTTAAAACTGAGGGAATCATTAACAAAAAAGTTAAAATTAAAGCAAATTTTCAAGCATATCTCAAAAACTGAAGCTAATTTGGCCATTGATGCCATTGAATTAAGAAGATCCCAATTAACTAAGATCAGCTATCAGAACCTTTGCCCAGAAAAAAAGTTCAAAACCTGAGCACTGTGTTATAAGCAACGAAAATTTCACCGTCAGAGCTCTAAAACTTCCTTCCTAAATATCTCAAAATTTTAACGTGGTGCGGATTTTCTGAAAACGGCATCGTAATCTAGAGGCCAAAACTTAGTTTATGTGTTCGTTCGTTTAGCTGTGATATTTATTTGTGTCTCGCTATTGTGTAATGAAAAGATAAATATAAATACATACTTTATTTATTATAAAGATAAACATAAGGATTAAAAACGGTAGAGATAGAGCTAGAAAAAGTGATAGAACTAGAGAAGATAAAACTGAACAATGAGGTATGCTATGTTTTGTTATGTTGGGTTATGTTATGTTATGTTATGGTATGTTCTAAGTTCAACTCCCGTCCACTCAACTCACCCCAACTAATATTATTTCACCTCAACTCAACTCAACTCACCTTAACCTATCTAAACTCACTTCACATGAATTCACTTCATCTTAATTGAACTCACCTCAAGTCCCCTTTAATTTAGTGGTTGAATTTCAACCGCTGGGCAAACACTGGTATCAGTAAGATGTTGATGGGAAACCAAAAGTGGTGTTACCCATATGCTTTTATTGCGACACCCCTATAAGACATCTGCCGGTCATATGACTGGGAGATCTGCAGCCTTTTGGGTTGATATTTTACGTCAGAATTGAGGGGATTTCTGAAAAACCTGACCAGTTCTTTTGTGTAGATGTGATTTTGCATCCCTTTTCATTANATTTGAGTGTGTTGAGAATCGGCCAGTCTAAAATGTCCTTTTCTTGTAGGAACATTTTTAAAAAAAACTTCCACCTACACAAATAATTTAAAAAATGTT
>NW_016177334.1:0-8572 GCF_001687245.7 Rhagoletis zephyria | reverse complement strand
TCGTCAAAATAATTGTGTCCGTAAGAACGTGTGTATTTAAAATTTGACAAATGCTGCTTGTCGCTTGCTGTCGTCAAAGTGTTCCGAGCTTTAAACATAAACAAGAGAATTTAGGCAAGTCGAAATACCGTAAATGTAAACAAAAAATATACAAACAACAATACATGTAGTGGTGGACAGTAGGACGGAGAGAATCTGTATGTANTCATCTGTGCCGCCGCCGCCGCCGCCATTATTACCGTTATTGCCATATTTCAGCTTACGCTTTGCATTGTTGTTGTTTTTGTTATCATTATTATTGGCATTGGCATTGCGCGCCAACTCCGGTGGCCAACCCAACCTCTTGCCCAGTATTTGACAGGCATCCGAATCGGCGGTGTCCAATTGACAGAATCGTGCTGTTACTATTTTGCTGGTGTGGGCTGTGAAAGGGTAATAAAATTACAAAAAAATGGGGAAAATGAGACAAAAAAAATGAATAAAATTGAATGTGCTGAGAAGCTTAAGTATCTAAGGAATGAAGTTACATAAACAGAAAACAGTTTCACTTACGATCTCTGGCCACCACTTTTTGGCAGTTCATCAGCGGACCATCCCGAATGCCAGTGTCGAAGTACGCAAAGCTATTCAAATCGAAAAGCCATGTATCGGATGATTTCATCTTTTCCAGCGTGCATTCCTGTTTAGAAAAATTAGACAGAAAAATAAGTATTCTATTATATTTTATTCTTTAATGATTTACCAAAAGTAATAATTATTGTATGTATGCATCTATGTCAACAAATATGGATAGGTAACAAAAAATAAATATATCTATTAGATTAATCACCTTTCGATTCTAAGAAATACCTTTTTCAGTTTAACCTTATTTTCGTTTGTACGGGCGGCATATACTATGCACATTAGGGTGGCCCAAAAAAAATCGGAAATTTTTTTGCTCTTACCCCCTTGAAGTTTTCTATATCGAAAAAAATATTGAAATCAAAAAATATTTTATACGGGAAAAAACCACTTTTCGTAGAAATATCCCCAATAATAATACCCAATTATTTATTTAACCATTTTTTCAAAGTACATAACTATATTTTTTCGATATAGAACAATCATAGAGGGTGAGAGCATTAAAATTCCGGCTTTATTTATTTTGGACCACCCTAATGTGCATACAAGTATACCACCCGGAAGTATTATTTCCCAGCCGATATGGAAAGTCCTCGTTGAAATGAGAAATTTGACGTAATTTTATGAAAGCTTTTGAAAGAATTGGATTTGTTATTCAAACATAAGCTTTCTTAATAACAGGGCAATTCTAGCTAAGATAGTAAAAAGTCTTTCGTAAGACAAATGAAAGACAGATGGCACGATATTAGTTCGAAAGGCCTTTGTTATTCAAGCACAAAAGTGTTAGAAAAAACTCTCTCTCTTTCACCACTCGTGCTGAAAAGCTATTTTAAGAGAAAGTACTTCTATATCATTACCCAGCAAAAAATCGGTAATCGCTTTTAGTGGTAACGGGTTCTAGAAGGCATAGCGTTATAATGCCTTCGAATTTTTTCGCTTCTTTTAGGCATTGCCAGTAATGCAAAGTAGAATGTCCTACAATATTTTATTTATCTCGCTTCTTCGTTTCATTTCGGGGAATGCAAAGTAGAATGTCCTATAATATTTATTTTTTAATTCGTTTCTTTGCTTAATTTCCGGGAATGCAAAGTAGAATGTCCTACAATATTTTATTTGTTTCGCTTCTTTGCTTCATTTCGGGGAATGCAAAGTAGAATGCTGCATCGTAGTCAGCTGAAAAATGGAATGAATATCCAAAAATTCTTTTTCTACCGTTACTTTCTGTGGAAATTTGTCTCGCATAAAAATCATGTTTTGCTTTGTTCAATTTGCAGCGAAGTTGAAGTCAGTCAATGAAGTGACGTACAAGAGTGAGGAAGTACAATTTTAAGCTTAATTAAATATGCATGTATGTACATACCGATTTTAAAGAAAATCTAAATACCTAAATACATACATATGTACGCTGATTTATAAAAATTTTAATTAATTTTAACCTTTTAAGACATTTTCTGATTTCAATTTAATATAAATAAGTATGTACTTATCTAGGCATTCTACATTAGTTTCTCTGTAAGGCATTCTTTGTTCGCTTCTCTGGATTCTGTTTATCCATGCGTTCTCCCTTCGTTTGAAGGTAATGCTGCGGGTAAGGGCTTACCTCCAATGACATGCCCATGTTAAAATAAGGCCTTCTTGAAGCGAAACGGTAAGCGATTCCCATCGCCTAGCTCGTTTCCACTTTCGTTTCTGTGGTAATCGTGTTTTTTGCTGGGTAATCTCTCGCTGCTCAGACAGTCGCAATGGCCGAGCGAGCAAAGCACAGTCCTCGGGCAACGGTACCTTTTTTAATTTACACAATTTTTTTTATTATTTACAATTTTTTTTAATTTAATTTTCTTTTTATTTATAGTTTTTTTGTTTTAAAAGGAAAATCATATTTCTTCTTTTTCATTTAATTTTTAGGAACATATTTTTTGCTTCTTTCAATTAATTTGTTTCTTTTCTTTAGCGTAATTTTCTCCAAAGCTTTTAAATTTTATTGTTTAAAAACGAACAAATATTACTTTAAATTACATATAATTTTTAGAATTTTATTTCATGTATTATTTTTTATTTAATTTGTTTTCTTTTACTTATTTCATTTTCTTATTAAATTTTGTACTTTCTTGTTTTTAAGAAAAAAATATATTTGTTTTACTTCATTTAATTTTTAGGCATTCCGTTTATTTTTTCTTCTTTAGTGGTTTTTTAGTTTACTTTTCTTTCAATATTTAGGTTTTATTGTTAAAAAAACATTTTTAATTTCATTTTATTTTTCAAAATCATTTTTTTATTTCTTTCTTCCTTTTAAATTTTATCTGTTTTTCTTTTGTTAGTTTATGTTTTTTAGTAAGTATATTTTACTCAGTTAAAAAGAAAAAATATTTTTGGTTTTATTTAATTTGTTTTTTTATAACGTTATTTGGTTTTTTTTAAATTTTATTTTTAAGTAATTTTTTAATTTAAATTTTCTTTAAATTTTTATATTTTGTTTAAAAAGTTTTTGAAAACGTATAAATTTGTTTAAATTTTTTTTAAATCTCGTTGATCTTATAATTCACTCACAAACTTTCCCCATTTTATATCAGTATGACCAGTTAGGTCAATTAAAATGATTTTAAAAGCTTAAACTGGTGACTGATGCACGTCAAAAATATTTTCGAAATATCTAAAGCTTTCTTAAAACCTGTCCCGTATGATACCTTTTTCTATCTAACTTGCTAAGTATTGGAATTGGTTTTAATATTTGAACAGGTAGCAACCCTCTTCAAAAATATTTTCAAATAAATATTTCTTACACATTTCTCGCTTGTTATCCACATCAAGATATTTTATGTTTGCAATGAATAGTTTTGGAACCCCTTTCGTTTGACAACCATATTGATTTGTTATTTTATTTTATTTTTTATTTTATTATTTTATTTTTTATTTTATTTATATAAAAATGTACCTACTTATTCAAATGCAGCACGGTGTACCTATGCATTTCAAGAAAACTTGTTTACTTCACGAAATATTTATTACTTGTGAAGTAAAAAAAAAGAGTGGTATTCACGCCAAATGACACGGAATTGCCAATTCTTGTGCGTACACACGCGCATGTTTAGACAAGGAGATTTGACCTTAAAACACACTGGAAAAGTTTTAGCTGTTCGAGGGTAGCCAAAAAGGATTTAAAAAAATAGTGAACCGAATTATAATTCTTAAAGGCATGGCCATATACATATGTATGTGCATATGTATGTAGGCGTCTTTTCATTGCTCTTACAAGTATGTATAAGTCTGTACAAATGTTTTGATAATTCTATTTATACACTTTTAAGGTCATAGTCCCACTAGCTTATGCACTCTTACTCTTACTTTATAAGTGAATTGAATTTATTTTTCTAGAAGAAAATTCAAGCTGCATTTGCTCCATTTGCCATAAATGCGTATAAATATTTGTACCACTTATATATGTATGTACGTAAGTCGACTGTGGCAGTGCGCCAATGCCCCTCAATGCTCTCGCTATTAAATGTGCGCAAAGGTCGTTATGGTGCGCCAAAAATACACTTTTTACTTTTTTTAAGTCGACAAAAATCCATTTGAACTGGTTTGTTTGGATTTAGTAATTGAGAATTGAACCATCATTGTGGCTGCCAGCAAGGGCATACAAATTGATAAATGCGGCAGCAGTATGAATGAAAATTGTTGTAGCCTACGTCTAGGCGCACAAACATCGCCTAAATCAATGGTGGTGCAAAAAACCATCAACACAAAAATATATAAACAAGCGAGACGTAACTAATGGCTGTTGTGTCTTCCGGTTGTCGTTTACCAGCATCTTCTGTTTGGTGATTTTAATTCAAAATTACGATTTGTATGCGAAAATGTGCCAAGGTATTTTGCAAACATATTGGCTTGCACATACATACATACATACTACACATTTGTATACATACATATGTACTTATGTATGTATGTACATTTGTTTATTTACAATGTGCCACAGGCAGGCTACGTTGTGGCTAAATTTTTCCATTATCAATGTTAACTGTTGATTATGAGTTGTTTTTTTTTTGTTTGTTTTAATATAGAGTATTTATGATCTCAAGTGCTGATAAGATGTGAAATTTCTGTTAGTCAAATTTACTGTTTGCATACATAAATAAAACCTACTAATATCCATTTATTTATTAAAAAGGGTATGTAATAATAATAAAAATTATTAAATATTCCACTTACAAACTAAGGCGCTGGCAGGCGAGGACTTCGGCCGGCGTTGCCGCTTTGGTAATTTTTAACCAAAATTGGTAATAGCTTTCTTTATTTATCAAGTTTGGTAATTTGGTAACTTTTTCAGTGACCGAATTTTACCGTTTAAAATGGATTTCTATTTTTTCAAACAAATTTAACCGTTATTTTGTGGTTTTTAATTTTTTTTTTTCAAGAATAATATTATTTTTGTCATATTATTGCAATCAGGTTTAATTTTTAGGATCACAAAAGATTTACATCGATTATAAGAACTGTAACGGTATAAAATGGTATAAAAAAAAATCTATAAAAATAATAATAATAAAAAAATAACGATTAAATTTGCACAAAAAAATAAAAGTCCAATGATTTAAAAATAAATAAATCTTGATATTTGACTGTTATTTTCGGTAGCTGATTTAAAGGCCCCCAGTTTCGTGGAAGTATTGATTGTTTTGAAATGTTTTGGTTTTTGTCGCAACGTAAAAGCTATGCGAAATTTTTACTTTTGACTTAATATTTTCGGACTAATTCCCAGAAAAATTATATGAAAAATATATGTACGTAAAAAAATTAAAATCGCATTTTTGTATGTATACATGTAAGAATAGATTTATTTGTAAAATTTCGTGCCTAATGGGGCTGGGTCGTGCCGGGCCATTGCGCGACGGGCCACACCGATTTTTTTTTCTGTGCGTGCTCGTGTGGGGTTTCTAATGTGATCCCCGCTCAGGGCTGGGCCGAAAGAATTAGACCAGTGTCATCTTTATCTAATAAGAGACAGTCAGAACTTTTCCTAAAATCTATCTATTTTTTGTTGTTTTGTATTTTCTCGTATTTAGTATCAAAGATGTTTCGAAAATATTTTCGTATAATTTAAAATCAATTGAATGAATAGTTTCCAAAATATCAGATAAATAGTGAAGCGTTTTGTTCATTTCTTTATGAATTCGCAGTCGGTTACCAATGCCTAGAATGACTCAAACAATTTGAATAAAATTCAAACAGCTATTGATGCTTTCAAATAAGTACATTGCCTTTTTTTTGGAAGGAAGGTTTTCTTGTTGAAAATTTCGATTATTCTTTAACAGTAAACTATTATTTTTTGCTTGAAAATTTTATTTGACGGTGGCTGATTCCTCTGAGTTTTCTAAGACACTGCGTAAGTGGAGTTATTGATTTTTTTGTATGAAACTCCTCATATATGTACATATGTAAATAGATATGTATTTTGCTTATACACAACGCATGTACCAACATACATAGATGTGCATGCATGTACATATGTATTTACTTATGTAAATATTATTGGTGTAAAGATTTCTTTGAAGAAGGCCACAGGAAAATCAGATAAGATAACAATGGAATTTTTTGCCTCATACATACATACATACATACATACACTTGTACGACGTGCATACACATCCATTTTAATATTATTTAACCTGACCAAATGCTTGCCTTGCATAAGCAAACTCAATCAACCTAAATAAACACATTTATTAATATTTGTTTTTCTGTATATATTTATATTTATTTTAATAGCTTCAATATTATGTCTGCTCTTTTATTAATTCAATTAGAAGAATTTAATTAAATCCGCAAAACAAAACAATATGTATACAATAAAATGTGAATAAAAAATATTTGTAAACCAGCAGTCAGAATATTAAGTCAACACAAACGACTGATAAGTGCAAATTGGCTGCTCATGAATATCATTACACGAATAATCAAATAATTCTTGAATGACTTAGTCCACCACCCAGAAATCATATTTCTAATATGTTTCTAGAAAGTTTATCTACACAGCCGGCAAAAAGTATTGGCATAGCTGCTTTTTTTACAATGTATGCCACAATTTTTATTGTAATATTTTTCCGATAATTTTTTATAAAATTATGGTTCATTCCACACCACAAAAAAAAAACATAAAAACATAATTTCTAAACTTTGTGCAAAACTCTTGAAAATTCATCAAACTTTCTTGCAAATGTTCAACTATTTAATCGGATTTTTTAGATTTTTTTTTTTTGAGCATGCAGATTTGTAGCCCAATCAATTTTATTGCATTAAAGTAAAGTTCTAAGTAGCTACGAAACGCCGTTGATTTTTGGCAATTTTTTTTACGCAGTTTCTTCCATACAAAAAAAAATATTTCGAAAATATTTTATATGGAATAAATGCAAAACACCTCCAACAAAAACAATTCTCAAAAATTTATGCGATTTTAAATAACTCCGAATTGCACTTTTATACTAGAATTTAATGGGCTACAAAACTGGATACTCAAGAAAATTCTAAAAATCTGATTAAAAATTTGAAAATTTGCTGAATTTTCGGGAGGTTTGCACAAAGTTTAGAAATCTTATTTTTATGGTTTTTATTGTAGAGTGAACTATCTTTTTATAAAAAATTTCCGGAAAAATATTAGAATAGAAAGTTTTGCATATATTGCAAAAAAAAAGAAGCCGTTCCAATACTTTTTGCCGGCAATGTACAATCTCACGTCAAATGTTTTGCCATACAACGAAATCTGTTGCATATTGAAATGGCAAACAAAACATATTACCCCAAAAAAATAATCGAGTATTGCCTAAAGCATTCATTCCGTGCGACAGCCAGCATTTGTTTTTTTTGTTTAGTTTTCTTAATTGATTTAGGTTGGTTTTTAGAGAAGCAAAAGTAAGCAAATTTGAAATTTTCTATGAGGAGCAATTTATAACCAGAACACCTGATAACCAGATAGGTTTCAACATCCACAATACAAAATTTACTAGTTCACCCGGAGCGCTTCACTACACCCTAAAAGTTTTAAGATGTAATTCTAGCTAAATGTATGGAAAAATTTCTTAATATTAGAAACACATATTCATTGTAGGGAAATCAATTCCTTTAGTTCACAGCAAAGGAATTTATGAATTTTCAATTCCTTAAATTTCAAAAAAAATTCTGTTTATTCCATTACAAGGATTTAAATATTGTAACTGGAATTAGTTATGTGCTAGTAATGTGTTTTATTCAATTCCTTTGAATGAAACAAACTTTTTCCAATTCGGCTAAAAGGAATTGGAAAATAAAAATTTTTGCTTCCAATTCCATTAATTTAAAAAGTATGTAATCGAAAAAATTTATTAAACGATTTTTTTGACTGTTTATTCAATGTCTTAGCTGCTGAAAGCCTTGAATACAGAAGTTATACCTAAATAGGATCACTACACTGAGAAAAATAAAGCATAGTAAAAATGAATAATTTATATTTGATTACGCATATTTCATTTTCTGTACACTAAATAAATAAATAAAAAAGAATGGAACTGTCGCGGTAATATTACAATGCAACTAATAAAATTGCAAGAAACAAGGTACAATAAAAAAAATTCTAGGGAATTGGAAAAAAATTACAATAATAGCGCGTACATAATTTATTCCAATTACCATATGCAATACCTTGTAATTGAATTTAAAAAAAATACCTTTGAAATTACTTCTAAGAAATTGAATTCCTTTGCTGTAGACTGAAGGAATTGATTTCTAATCACTCTTAGTGAGGAATGTAATTGCAATTGTAATGAGCAGAAGAATGTTACTCATACGCCATGTACGACGAGTATCACCATACATTTTTTCATTCAAAATGAAACCTTATAAAAAACTTATAAGAAAATATCTCGACCTTGTAAAATCGAGGAAAATGTTTTTTTTTTTTTTTTTTTTTTTTTTTTTTAAA
>NW_016177332.1:4984-8574 GCF_001687245.7 Rhagoletis zephyria | reverse complement strand
AAACTTCCGCCTTAATTTAAAACTTCCGTTTAGCTTTTCTTTTTCTGCCCAAAGTTTTCAGAAAATTATTCGTAGCAGTATTCTTTCGGCTAAACGGACAACTGGAACTAATTAAACAACTATGCCCGAACAGAGTGTATATAATTCGTGAATATGTATCTACATCAAACAGTGTTTTGTAAGTGACTACACATGCAAAGGCAATTAGGCGAATGACAGCAAAAGCAAACATCAAGCAAGCGAACAAGCAAAAAAAAAATCGTAAAAGAAGAGCATTTCCCGGCCAGAAAGACTTCCGTGCTAACTACAATTAGCGCCAACGACAGTGTAGATCGAGTTTCAATTTGAAATATTCACTTAGAGCCACATCAAGGCATACGGAAAAGCAAACTCATACAGAGTAGAACTTGTATACATACATACATACATGCATAGATATGTAGGTGCATATTAGGGATGTTAATTTTTTAGCTTTTTCCGATCCCGGTACTTAGATATTCATTACTTTTCAACAACTTAAATCGAAAAAATTGCTCCTATAATAATAAGTAAATAAATGGGTTCGAAGCCTACTTTTTTATTTAAAGTGGCATTTTTATTTTTTCTCTCTGGCGTGAGGATTTATTTTAATGGACTTTATAATTTCAATGATTAATTCCAAAAATTATTTAAAAAAATTAATGCAATATAGAATAAAATTATTGGTACCAAAGCAAGAGGAACTTTCTTTAGAATTAAAAAAAAAAATTATTTTTTGGATTCACAAGGACAAATAGGTACTTTTTTAGGCTGATAAAGTTAGAAGGACGAAATTCGAGGATGTTGTCGAGGTTGTATAAATCGCTAACACATAATTTTTTTAATTTTTTTTTTTCCAAGGATAAAATTTTAAAAGGACATTTTCAATACGTACCAGTCCTTATGCACGAAAAATTGCATCTAATTAAATTCTACAGGATTTCCCCTCTAATTTTACACCCATACTTATTCTCTAAGCACATTTCTCTGAATTTTTTAAACCATTTTTGAATTACTGACGTCAGAGTAAAAAACTAAAAACGCAATTTTACTATATTTGGCCTATGGTTCCGCGAATATATTGATATTTGTGTTTAAAATTTACTTTCGCGCGATGTTATATAAATAATGAGCTAGATATTTTTTTTTTAATATTAATTATTACATAAGACAAAGGAAATATAGCCAATACTGGTCAAGAAAAGGAGTTTCTATTATTGCCATCAGCTCAAATTACAAATCCCGAAAATCCCGGGATTGCTTGCCATAAATCCCGGAATTTTTGGGACCTTAAAAAGACCGTGATGCAGGGATTAACATTCCTAGTGCATACGCATAGAGTGATGCGCTGCCAAAAATGAAGTCGTATGTGACACCCCCGCAAGGCAAGAGAAGAAAATTCGAAACGAGGAAATTGCACTCGCTGCACCACATAAATAGTACATAAGTGAACGGCAGAGTACAAAATTGGACAAAAAGGGCCAGTGATTACGTGCAGCTGTAACTGTAGCGTGGGATAAGGCAAAAAGGAAGTCTGGAGTTTGAGGCATCATTGAAAATGGCATAAGTCATATCGCAAAATTCATATTCTTGCTATGGCTTAAACGTCCTCATCGATGCTCTGGCACTGCGGTGCGCCGTGCTGACCAATTCATCGATGTATGTGCCTACTAAACGTACAGTACGAAAGATCAAAGCGTATGAGGTACTCAGCACACACAAAAGGCAAAGAAGAAGAAGAAGTAGAGGCAGTAGACCACCTCTGGGGCGAATACACCGGCATTTTATTTCGCTTGTTGCATGTTGCACACCACTTTTTTTTTCCAATGCAATTGCCGAGCGGACGTAGTTTCAAATGCAACGGCACTTTTACTGGTACGAAAATGTACAGACAAACATACTTACATTTACACATAAATGCTGATTTCATAATGCAAGAGCCGCATCGGTAGTCCCCAACTGCGTACTGAGCTATGAATGGAGTTGTAAGCACGAGTATCGGTTATTTCTTTGTAACGAAATGCAGCCAATATACCGCGGGCGATGCAGTGTTGTAACAGACCAGCTCATTCAGCTCGTCATACTCTCTGTGCGTTTTCACCCGTCATCCAGTGTATAGAAAGATAAGGTAAGTACATATTCATGTATACGAGTAGTAGCCATGCCGTGCGCAGCCGTCCATTTGTGGCTTTGATGACATCGTTTAGCATTTATGATGCGACGCGGGGTATTTTTGGCAAATATCTGATGCGCCATGTTGCATGCATTTGACGTATGTATATTGACATGCAACTTTCAAAAGAACTAATTGCATTTAAAGTGTAGCATTTGTGCTCGCTAGCTGGCGTGCTTATTTACATACATATGTATATATGAATGTATGTACATATGTAAGTGTGTACAATTTCTGCATGTGCATGTAGGCGTTGCTATTGGCGGTGGGCAGCTGCGCTTCTTGCTTGTTCAACACATTTTGTGAATTATGTTAGTGAAATGTAAATGGTGTGTGAAATTGGATTGTCACCGCTTCCGCGTGCGTTCAGCGCCTTTGAAGTGGACTCTGCTCTGCATAGGAAAATTGCGCGTTTGTCATGTCTCGTTTAATATAAGAAGTGGGTGTATAAATATGTTTCGAAGTTAATTGATATGTATACTCAATTTGTGCCACGTACATATGTATATGTACTGGAGCTCGAAGATAACTGTTAAACAATTCAAATGCTCGCATCATAACACTTATCGAAGGATAAATACAGTAGCAGTCGGAGATTAACCGAAACCTTTTCAACAATACTTTATTGGTTGCTCTCAGAGAGAAACCTTTATCAATGCGAAATAAAAATTCTTCTCAGTCAAGAAGGAATCTAAATGAGAAATAAAAATAAATCTCCTTTGGTCGTATACGTAAAATTTATGTGTAAGTATAACTTAACTTGTACTTGATTCTCATTGTATTATTCAGGAAGCATGTGCAATTCATCACCCGGATCAAGATTTCCCCTATCAGGGTACCCGGATAAATAGAACCCGCTACCCGGGTACCCGAATAAATATTACCTTCTAAGCAGACATTAGGTTGAAGATAACCCGCTACCCAGATATATATAAATTTATTCACCTCTACCCGGCTGCCCGGAAAAGACTAACCCGCTATACCCACCCGGGTACTTCGATAAAGATAACCATCCATCCGGGTACATGGATAAAGAAACCCTCTTACCCAGGGAATCTGGCACATATAACTCGCTATCAGGTATCCGGATAACGATAATCGCCTACGGGGTACTCGGATGAAAGATAGCCGCCTCAAATTTAATAATACAAATATCCAGGTAGCCGTTTAACGAAACTCCACCACCCAACGGCAGCAGCTATTGGTTATCATTTTCTTTGCTGCCAATATTGTTTCATAATTAAGGTTAGGTTGATCAAGGTACCGAAAGAAGAATGAAATGCACTTTAATTTTTAAAAAGATATTCTCTGAACGCAGTCGGCATGCGCGATGGGAGGCGCTACGACATCTTGTTGCAAACTCTCATCCTTTTTTAGTATTTCACGCCTATGGAAGGTG
>NW_016177332.1:0-4472 GCF_001687245.7 Rhagoletis zephyria | reverse complement strand
TTTCTCATTAA
This sequence comes from Rhagoletis zephyria, assembly GCF_001687245.7. Classification (NCBI taxonomy): domain Eukaryota; kingdom Metazoa; phylum Arthropoda; class Insecta; order Diptera; family Tephritidae; genus Rhagoletis; species Rhagoletis zephyria. Next base: position 4,461 of record NW_016177332.1, on the reverse strand, counting down.
AAATTCACAATAGAGCAGTTTTTTTCACTTAACAACACTATTCTTCAGGTCGCGTATTTTTTAACCGACCTGGCTGAATTCGGATAAATAGCCGAGTTTGTATTGTTGCTTTGCGTGTATGTATTTCGTCATCTAAGCGAGTTTTCTTTTGCAGCTCGGTTGCAAAAGAATGGACCTATTCAATGCTCAAAAGGGGTCGCTAATTGGAAACATTTGCGAAATTTATTACTGCCAAAATATAATGAACGGCTACAGTAGCCGCTGAGACAACGCCAGAAACTTACATTCTTAAGTTAGTTCCCAAACTTTTTGTTTTGTTTGTGCCTTCCCCTCGCTTACATTGCGATGCATCTTTTCGTTCCAACGTAGTCGTTAATCTTTTCTTGGTAGAAAAAGGTAATGCATTCCCATTTTCTCACCGGGTGATTATTTATTGGCAACATTTAAACACAAGTGTAAGCTTACACACATGCGCACTACCAACTATCCAAAAATTGCCACACTAATTGTTAGCATACGAGCAGCAATTCTTCACTTGCAACACTTACTTGTGCGAGCTCAGCAACATGTTGCCGAAGTAATAAAAATTTAAATGACATCCATTAAAATGATTTGTATTTACAATACAGTAACACATACAAATACAGCTCTTAAATCGAAAACGAAGAAAGTTAAGTTGGAGTAGCGTGTGTGTGTGTGTGTGTGCACGTCCGCTTTTTCTCGTTTATTGAGTTAAATTCCATTAAGCGCCCATGTTGCTGTCATCATTTGCCACTGCTCTGGCGGCTATAAAGCTATTGACTGCCTTTAAATTGCTAGGGGGATTGTTGTTGCTGTCCAATTCGTATCTGTATGATAAGTGCACGAACTTCTTAGAGAGATATGGTGGGCCAGTGTGAGAGTGAGATGTTGTTGAGAGAGTAAATCTTTTAATGAATTCAGTTCAGTTGTTTGGCTCCACCAGAGGCTTAGTTACAGTGTTGCCGTTTAGATACATATATATCCAATAGGATACATTATCGCCTTAAATTTTGAGGGATACTTCGTGTTTTTTCCTCATTGTAAGTTTGGATACCTTTTCCCATAAGTATTCGTAAGTTGAAGTAATTTTTTTTTTATTTATGTACGAGCTATTATAACATTTTTAACAGTTGGCTGCTCATCCGCCAAGTAAGAGATTTTCCATTATTCTTGTCATTTTGAAAAATAATTTTTTTTAGCTACATAAGCGCGTATTTAATAAGACCAAGTAGTTTGCAAATTTGAAAAAGTTTTCCGACCTGTGGTAGTTAACTATAATGCGAAAAATTAAATTTTGACATCCCGAGCCACCCTTCTGTTAGCATTCAAAGGAAATTCAGAATTAAGTAGACACTAAAGTTAGTTGCAGCTGTTGTGACTGGTATCCTATTGAAAATTATATCAAAAAGCTGCAATTAACTTTAGAGTCGACTTAATTTCGACTATAACTACGGGCCTTTGTTTCCCAAACCCGTGTCTAAGTATGAGAAAATACTGACTACGTGTTAATAAGTTTGTTACTGTGTAAAAATGTGCGCTCTTTTCGGTGGATACATTTGGATACAGTTTTCGATTTTTTATGGATACTATAAAGGCTAAGGGAGTGGCAACACTGCTTAGGTATGTGATTATATGTATGTATGTAGGTGTATATTAAGCATTTTTTATCGCATGGCAAGAGCAATGTAATAACAACAACAGCGGTAGCAGCATGAGCAGTAAGTACAAGAGAAAATGCTTTAGAAGTGCTTACTTACATATAGTGTAAGCAGCAGATCAGCGAATTAAGTAAAAAGGCAAATTAAAGACCTTAATTTCGAGTAAAACGTATTTAAACTTCCCTTCGTACTAAAAACACAGCCAAACGGGATCTGACCGTCAAACTATTTTTTGAGCTTCTGCAAAAAGACATAGCCGTGGAATAAAATCTTTTGAACAGTAAAAAATAAACGCTGAAATATGGGCCTTTTACCTCCAAGCAAGATATTATAAGTGGATTCCTCAAACATCGGGCTTTCAAACTTGTTTTCAAAAACAACAATTTTATTTTTTTTACCAAATTGAAATAACCTTTGTATAAGTTCTCTTTTAGGAGCTGAATTTGGCACTTAAAATGTTTCTAAAAATTGTGACTAATTTGAGAATATGTTGAAATTTTGTGACTTTTGGTCGTACACTCCAATATAATACGTTTCGTAACTATAGCACATCAAATAAATTTTTTTTCTATCGGCAGAAAAAACTCATTTAATACCTTACAAATTCAAACAGAAAACCGTATGCAATCTTTCGTCCGAATTCGATTTTTTTAGTGATCCCTTTGCTGCAAACTTTAGTGAGCCCTTAAACCGAATATTTCGGAGTGGTCCCACTGAAGCTCGCAACAACTATACCCCATTATGTTGTACGAAGACGAGCTACATATGTGTGGCCGTTATATTGGGGCCGTGTGAGGCAAGTGAGGCATATCTTCCGTAAAAAGAGGAGAGAGGCCGAAATGAGCCCGAAAAATTTACCAGAGAATTAAGCGACTTTCGCAAGCTTTCAAGACGAGGGTGAACTCCTGTAAGAACAACCATAGCGACCTAGTGACCGATGACCAGAATGTATTTTATGGTGGGAACACTTTTCCACCCTACTATCTGGTCGATGAAAACGGAGTCGATATTCCACCGCTTGTGTATGACGAGGTACGAACAGCAATTATGCGGCTGAAAAACACCTAACCTGCGAGCTATTTAAGTACGACGGAGAAGGAAGAATTGAAGCCGCTCCGACACAATTCTTTACAAGAGCGTGTAATTGCGCCATATGCTGATGACATCGATAACATCGGCAACGAAAATCCGCGAGGTCTGTGTTGCCTTTTTCACGTTGAATAACTGTGCAAATGTAACCGAACCCAGGTCCTACGGAGTGGTATTACGCAGTTCTAGTCACTCAGTCACAGCGGTAACGTGTAGAAAAAATTTTTAATACGCATTTGTAATAACTTAAAAAAAATAGTTGATTCTCCTAAATTAATCCAATTAAATCTAAATCTTCTAACTTTGATCCTAAAATTGCTACACCCATTTCCGGAAGATTCATCGAATAAAACAAAGATTGCGGCACAAATGTTGTAAACGAAGGGATATTCTACAGCCATTTCCACGGGTTTGCCGCCTTAAAGAGACTTCTTACCGAACAAACATTTTTACTGGATAGGTATTCTACCAGAATTTACACTTTTCAAAAAACGCAGCTTTTGACAACTTGCTTACTTTACTTAGATATAAATAATTTTCCCAAAATTTTCTTTTTTCCTTTCTATAGGCGTTTGAAACAGTATTTGTCCAACTCCTTCAACTTCCTTCCTTCAACTTCGTTATACATATTGGGGTTTCCCTGTGTTATAAAATTAAGAAAAGACAAGCATTTGTTTTCAACTCATCCAAACTTCAAATGATTTGCTAACATAAACCCACTGTTGTTCCTATATATCCATTTCCTTCTTTCTCTCACTCTCTCCCGCCCGCTCCCTACTCGCTAAGGTACATGTTGTCCTACAGATGAAATAAACATGTTGCCGGCAACATCGAAATAGCCACAAGCAATAAATATTATATTCTGCTGCAGCAGCAGTCTATGCAATGGCAATGACAACATTCATCAACAAAATTACGCATTTACCGCAGCGTGCTTGCCACATGCACGACAGTCACAAATATGTACATATAAATATGTATTTATTTAGCTACTATCGACTTCAATTGTTATAGCTTGCGTTATAGTTACATACATAAGTCTTGTGAACACACACAGGCGCTTACATATGTACATTCATACATACATGCCATTCATGCTCCATATGTGTGCAATTCACAGTCCTCTTAGTGGCGCACTCAATTTGCCAGCTAAGCCGGCAATGATGTTTACTAACTTGTCTGCCCCACGATTGCCACAAGTAGCCCTGTGTACAAGTTGCAGAGTCGATTTCGAGCATCAGCTGCAACTCGCAAGCCAACACACACGCACACAAAGATCCAGTTGTTGTGGCAGTCGTCATCATTGCCCTTGTTATTGTTGTTGTTGTTGCTGTTGCAGTTGCCCGTGTTGCTGTCGTTGGCGTCGACGATTTGTCATCGCTTTTTGCTTGGCTCAGGGTTCGCAGTTCGCTTATTTGCCTGCCACACAGTTGTGAATTGGCACTTAAACTTGACGTGTCTTTTACTTGTTTCGTGGGATTATTGTACGAGTATTACGGCAATTGTTGCTATTACCCTGCAAAAATCGTTGGACCATGTAGTCTATTTGTGGTATATTGGAGTACTTACAAAAGTGTTCCTCTGTCATGCTGTAGCGGACCAACTCGTGTCTCTGCGCCAGCTTATTGTTTGTTATCCGATCACTACTCGTGTTTTAACGAAATGTGATTGAAGTTGAGCATTTGAAAGCACA
>NW_016177331.1:5725-8574 GCF_001687245.7 Rhagoletis zephyria | reverse complement strand
ACAAAGTGCCTTTGAGCGTGGAGATACAGTGATCTATACCTTCCTTGATAACGAGGTGGCTTTCGATAACAAATCTCATGTGGGCGTCGAATAGGCCTTTGAGAAACGAAATGTGTAGCCTACCATCCACAGATGGGTGGCGAGGCTCGTACATACCTGGTTTGCTAAACCGAAGTCGATGACAGCGTAGTACAACTTCAAACAACAAAAGGTTTCCCGCGGGGAGGTTGCGGCTAATATCGTTACGGAGGTGTTATCGCGGATTCAAAACTACTGTGAATGACTCATGTTGAGGCGGTCACCTCTAAGGCTACGCGAGCGGTGATAGTCTTGCACAAAAATCATGGGGATGTACCGCAAGGATCCCGATATGGATGTAGACCACGATGGTAATACCAATAATAATCTATAGGTCAGTGTATTAGGTATCCAGGACTATTCTGGCGAAGGTAAAGAAGTACCGCACTGAGGAACAAGGACACACCCGGCTTCCAGCACCCACTAACTGTATTGCCCAGACACGTTATACATAAAAATAAGTAGTAGTTTTCGTAAGAAGCTTAAAGTTAATATATTCAACGAGGCGAATTGGAGTAGCTCTATTTTGGAGAAACACTTCGAGGCGAGCACCACTGTTGTAGTACAGAGTCGCCTCTAAGGCTCCGTATTGGAGCAAGCGAATATGACCCTAGACTGAAGCTTTTGCTGAACTTGGCAACCTTTCCAAGCGTCTGGCAAGGGACGCAAGAGGATCCTCATATTGAGTTTTAGTTAGGCGGAACTTATGGCTCTCTCAGCCCTCGAGATCAAATCCTAATTGAATCCTGAAGTATGGATGCCGGGGTTTAAGGGACTCCATAGAACCTGAGCTTTTCTTTGCGGTAGGTCTTATTTCGATAAAGCAAACCCTCCGAAGGGAAAACACCAAATTGGGGGACCTACATTGGTGAAACACCCTGGGTCTAAGTCAAACTAAGAGCCAACTAGGGGGCTATAATATAAAGAGAAGCAGGCAAATCATAAACCAGCTCAGCCGTTGAAGAGACATCAATGCAGCTCCTCCTTGAGTGTGAGGCCATTTCATGGAGAAGGGAGAGGTGCATAGGACGTATATAGCCAAGAAAAGAGCATATACACTCCCTACCGTTGGCATCTATTCTAAAATTTATAGAGGCTTTGCGGGTGGTTGCAGTGTTGTGATGAGCTGAGGGTACAATAAATATACTGGTCGCAGTGCTTACACTATTCATATAGTAGTGGATAGTCGCTATGGCCAATGTTAACTATCTGTTAGCACCTCTGCTGACAGAAATTGGTTTCAAAATAAACATATAAAAAAATGTTCGCTATTTCGTGCTCGAAATAAATAAAAAAAATCAGAGTGTTCAAATGAAAAACATTTTCTACATTGCTTTGTAAAAACGTTAAGGCAATTTTTTCACTATCTATTATGTCTTTGTGATTTTAAAATTTAGACTTTATTTTTTATATTGAAATAATAAATACGATATGTAAGGGCATTGAAAAAATGAAAAATGAATGAAAATCTCTTATGAAAAATTGTTTACTCATAATTACTCCCCCAACAGTTGTATAAAGTCCTTTTCCCTTGTCCGATTAACATCCAAAAAAGTATTTTTTCTTAAAGCGATCACTAGGTCAGGTTAGGTTAATGTGGCAGTCAGTGTAAAAGACCGACCTCTGCTCTTAGCTAAAGCTGGGCCACTGCAGAGAAGTGCTCGACTGTTTTTTCCTCATCTCTGCAACTTCTACAAAATACATTGGAGAATACTGCTAATCTCGAAGAGTGCTGGTTGGTTGGATCGCCTTTCTTTGATGCTCTTTGTATGTGTGTAGAGTAGCGGATACAAATTTGAAATACCTGATGAGGCTCGTCTTTGAATTTTAATGTCTCAGCAAGCGGGAGCAAGACTTCCAGTCGTGGTATCCCCTCTATCTAAAGCCTTTGTTCGCCGATGCCTTTTAGCGGCAGCTAAGTTTTTAAACTTACAGGGAAGGCCCAATCTAATGTACATATGTACATTCACGTTTGTGTTTTAGTTTTGAAATTCATACTAAAAGCGATACCTGACAGAATTAAAAGTACATGCAATTGATGCGAACGCTTGCAGATAATGCAAGTGAACAATGATCGATATGTTTACAATGCAATTATTTGCATAATTGTTAATGGATTCCTAAAAACTAAACACATCCTATGCAGTGGAGGTCACNGATGATCGATATGTTTACAATGCAATTATTTGCATAATGTTGTTAATGGATTCCTAAAAACTAAACACATCCTATGCAGTGGAGGTCACAGCAATTCAATTGGCAATGAAATCACTTGATGAAATATCCAACATTGTATGTACATGTGAACGCATATTTAAAAGTGATGAAAATATGCAAATAAACAGTTACAACACATGCCCATGGGTATATTAAAATTTGCATGTTTTGCAGCAAACCTATAAATATTTGAAGGAAGATATGAATTTCAAATAATTTTTCACTTGGCTGAGTGCAAACTTTTTGAAAAATTTTAAAATCACCAGCAGGTGTTTTTCGCAAAAATTAAGTCACAGTGTGAGCACACACCTGCGAACGCACATAAAATACAGCTTCCCCAGAGAACTCCATTGCTGTAAACTCGCACATCAGCAAGTGAGGAGAATGCATTTGCTTGCAAATTTCATTTAACCTCTTCGACATGCAGCTGCAGGTATTGGATTTTTATACCCGAGCGCACTTGTGCACAAGGGTATTATAAAGAGCGAAATACACCACACAAGCGGTTTGACAAACCAAGCGAAATTTCCCTTTGCTTCAAGCCATTTGTGCTG
>NW_016177331.1:0-5593 GCF_001687245.7 Rhagoletis zephyria | reverse complement strand
CCACATAGAAGCAAAACGTTGAAACTTATTGAAATCGAACTAAAATTACGGCCGCTTTTCATATAACAGTAAATTTCAGATATGCTTGAAACTTCAATATTTCGAAATTTAAGGACGCTAATTTACTCAAAATGGATACACCTCGGTTTACCATGTAGCGGTAGCTTTCGGAAAGGTGAAAAACATATATTTAATACTTGCGCCGGGTATTTAATGTTCGGCTCCGCCCGAACTTAGACTTTTTTACTTGTTTTTTTGAAGGTAGTGGTGGGCGTGTTGGTTGTGCTTGAAGCGTGTCGAATGCATTGCATGGCATAAGAGGAAGAAGAAGAGAAACGCATTTTGTGCTGAATTCAACTTGCATGTGGGTGGTGTGTGTGTGTGTGTGTGTGAATAATTTACACCACTCGCTTACATGCTCCGCTTTTGTAGTTTCTAGTGCATAGTACCGCCTTGATCTCGCTCTGCCACATTGGACCGGAATGAACGAAATATAATTTGCATATGTATATGCACATTTGGCTTGTACCAGCAGCATGGCAATAAAGGTGCAAGGTTGCATAGCAGTTACCCGTACACATATACATATATGTATATGCATACATATACATACATACATAAGGTTATGCACTCGCTGCACATGCCCAAGCGCTCCAAATAATTTCAGCGTTGCGGTGTGCGCCAATTTTCTGTTTCTGTGTAGCAGGCTCCCCCAAGTGCTGCCTCGGAAACAAAAGTAGACATACGTACGTGTATACATATATGTGCACTGGTTCGCCTCCGTCGCTTCATCAATAATTCATTCATTCATTCAGTGTGCTGCACGAGCCGATGTTTTGTATCACACCATCAACATTGCTTGTAGTAGAAGCACACATGCCATTAAATACGTATATGTACTCCTATAGGTGTGTGTTCCATTACAAAGATGCATTGATGCCTTGAGCACAAGCTTCCGCCATTCAACAGCGCTTACATTTGCTGGTCAGACTTAATGCATATTTAGCCGCTTATCTTGTTAATGACGAATGTGAAACCTTGATAGTGATGCTCAACAGTAAAGTTGGTCAAACTGGCATATAATGAATTACGAAAAATGGTAAACGAAGTAGTGTAGTGTTTTAGCAGAAAAAATTTTTTAAAATTTGTATAACAAATTTTTAAGTGACAATCCCAAATATACTTCTGGACGGATGGGTAAATAAAATTAAAAATTGAGATCGATGGAAAAAATTGATCAATTATTGCACAACATGGATCACTGCGACTTAAAGGTCTCCCAAATAACGCCCAATTTTTATTAAAGTAAGGTCGAGCTATTACCACGGCCTACGAGAGAAGTTTTAGTATTGAGAAAAAATCAATGCAGGACTTTATGTAAACTCCTAACTCAGTGTGAAAGCGACGTTAAAAGAATAAGTTAGGGCTGGGTAAGCTCTTGCAATCCGTTAAGGTTTTGGATTGACCAATGAAAAAGGATCACTTCCTTTCCCATGCCGCAGGGTAACCGCGGGTTGATGCTCCTCTCCCAGGGCTAACAGGGACCGTCAGTACCGGCTCTTAATGCTTTGTTTAGCGATCCAAGAGGAGCCAATGAAAACGATGTGTCGACTGCACTACTTTGGACCACGATTGGAGTTTCGAGTACAGAGAGATGCTTAGAAGGTTGTCAGAGCAATACCCATTATTTTTGGCATCTAATGACAAACTTATACCTAGAGTCTCATTTTGGCGAGAGTACAGTGGAGTTATCCAGGCAATCTCTTTGGAAGCTCAGTGAATACTTTCTACACTGGCGGCTCAAGAACTCAAAATGGTACCGGAGCTGGATGACCGTAACTTGATGTTTTACTTCTTTGGGCGCAATGGCAGCGGTATTTCAATCGGAAGTCTTTGCAATACTGCAAGTGGTAGACTGGATTACTTGTGAAAGGTAGCGCGGACATTAAATTAGGAGCTGCAGTGACAGCCAAGCTGCTGTAAAGGCCATGGAAATCGCTCGCAGCTCTTCAAAGATAATCAAGAAATATCAATTTAGGCAGAAATCCGTTATGAGGTGCAATCAGCATGAACTTGTGTGGTTTCCAGGATACTACGGTGTTCAAGGAAACGAAATAGCTGATGAATTGGCGAACTGCGGTTTTTTGGATGGTCCAATTGGATCGGAACCAATTTTAGAGCCCAGCATAGTGGTCGGGTATAGCAAGGATCTCATAAATGAAACTCATGATTGCCATTGGTATGGTGTTGTCATCTGCAAATCAACCAAGTGCTTCCTGAAAAGGCCTGCCAGGTTGGTAGTAAAATCAAAAACTTCATAAAGGAGTCTGGTACGTTTGCAGAGGAGCGATGAATTCCCACCCCACCTATATATCCCTTTCCATTAAATCCTGTCTCTAGGCTTTAAGTACTTGGAAGAATTGATTTTGGTTTTTTCTGCCACCCAAAATTCTATTCCATTCCAACAGGGAAACTGTGGCTCATATAGTTGAAAGCCTTTTGTAAGACAATTTAAAGACAGAGATAGTTTGAAAGACTTTGTTTATTCTGGCATGAAAGTCTTACAAAAAAGCTCCCTTGCTAGCTTTCATGGTGAAAATCTCTTTTGACATAAATCATTTGTATATGATTTTGCTCGTGCTGCCTCAACAGTCGCAAGGACCGAATGAGCAAAGTATTGGCATTCTATTCGAGAGGTGCGAGGTCGAGTAAAAACACACGTAGATCACTGCGTGATAGACCTTGGGTTTTCTGCTGTGATGAAATTGCCCATAGGACTCAATGGGGCAGCACCGACACCAACAGTAGAGGTGAGTATCTCGTTGAGTTTATGTATAAGTAGTTATAATATAAGAAACGTGGTAATCAACCAAATCTATTAGAGGGAAAGTCTTAGATCTTACTCTAAATAGGAGCGTATACACACAGAATTGGCATTGGTCACTTTCGTTATCGGAAATTAGCTTTTAGAAATGCCAGGAAGACGAACTGGGAACTCTTATGCTTCATTATCGAAGAGGCTAGCAACAGAACAAAAGGTATGATCGATACTAAATGGCGTTCTCGTGGTTTTGTTCCTAGGAACGCTTAAAAACTCAAAACCGAACTGAAAACAAAACTTTCGGGAGTGTTTTCACAGGAACAAGAGTACAGGTGTCTTTGGAATATTAATCAGGAAGACGTTGTGCTACAGCTAAAAAATAAAAAATAAAAAAATAAATATATCCTTCACGCTCACATCATTTTTAAGCATTTGGACTAGATTCTCTTCAAGTTAGAATTGAACCTGGACCATACTTGATGAAACTATGTGAAACCATTCGGCTGCCTGAGCCGTATTTAGCTAATATAAGCAGCTATTTTTCTCCCGAAGCCAAAATATAAAAACGCTGTGAAAAGAACTCATCCTTTTATTTCCCAATGACACACATTTCGAGTGACTACCAACTTAATGTTCTGCTAATAAAGCCGCCATGGCATAGTTAAACTCCAAATTAGTTCTGTACATCAAAATTGTCTCGAGACTTGGTGATTAGTTATGTAAGTATGTATATGTACTATGTAGATATGTATGTACATTCATATTTGTGGATGCAACGTGCACAAGTGCGTACTACATTAAGTAGTAAATATGTATGTACTTATTTGTGTATGTACTTACAGCTAGCTTGTTGTGTGTAGTGCTTACACAATAATAATAATCAGTAAGTCCTTTGGTAGCATTATGTCTATTATTTGTGTCTTGAGGCGAAATTAAAATGAGCCCATGAACATTGCATGCACATACATATGTACATACTTATGTATGTATATATGTATGTACATATGTATGCATCTATAAGGACGCAAATGTTTGCAGTGGAACACTGATTGCAGCAAGTGACTGCATATGACGGTGGTATAGTACATATGTACATGTACATGCAGGTATGTATTTATGTGGCGTGTGCTCGAAGCGCATTAATTATTTCATTACCCAATTGAGGTACGTGAGGCTGAGCACATCCACTGTGAGAAAATCTATTAATTAAATTGCTANATGGTATAGTACAGATGTACATGTACATGCAGGTATGTATTTATGTGGCGTGTGCTCGAAGCGCATTAATTATTTCATTACCCAATTGAGGTGCGTGAGGCTGAGCACATCCACTGTGAGAAAATCTATTAATTAAATTGCTAGGAATCAGTTGGCGATTAACATTAGTAGAACATTTTCAGGGCCTAATTTTAACATTTTGAGATATCTTAAATTACTAAAATTAAAAAAATATTAAGATTCCAAAATTTACAAAGTAGCTGCGATGGATATTCTGCATGCTGCAATGCTTTTGTTTTAATTTAGTTGCACACTCTAGAAACTTCACAGTTGTTTTGTATTTGATGCCAAAGGCCATTGCCTCTAATATGAACATTCTATTTGAAAACTTATCAAAGTTTTTAAACAAAAACAATTATAATTTTTTCGAGTAAAAATTAAAAAATTAGTAATTTCGGTAATTTTGCGCTTAAAAAACATTTTAAGGCTAAAATGTTCAAATACTTGATTATTTTTTTTTTTGCACTTCTTTCTTGAATGCCACTTGCAATAAATGCAAGAAGAATGCTTTAGCGTTTTTGTTTCTGGCGAGAGGAGGGAATGACAAAAGAAAGTGAGTTATTTTTATTTCCTCAATGTATTTTTCCAGTGTATTCATCTTACCATCTTTGCGCTAAACCAAAATGCTCTCCGGCGTCTACGAATGCTCAATCATTTATGGCAATCACAGGCTAACTACGACGCTCGCACGCACTGATCAAGCAACTTAAGAGCAGACAGACACCTATGCATACATTATGTATACTGGCACACATTCATTGCTTAGAGTAGCCGAGTGGAGCAAAATATTTGTTTGTAATGCTTTCGGTAAGTTGCTTGCCGCCTCGTTATACTTTCTGGACGAAGAGGTAATTATTTTAAACTTAATGCTCAACTATGGTTCTACAAGATCCTCCTTCGTCTTATTTGGCACTTGTGACCGTCTAAGCGATTTTGGCCGAGTTCAGTAAAGCACGCCAGTCCTTTCTCTTGTGTGCCAACTGACGCCAATTGGAAATGCCAAGTGAAGAAGAGTGCTTCTCCCCCTGGTCTTTCCATCGCAGTGGGGGCCTCCATTTCATCTGCCACCACCAGNAGAATGCTTTAGCGTTTTTGTTTCTGGCGAGAGGAGGGAATGACAAAAGAAAGTGAGTTATTTTTATTTCCTCAATGTATTTTTCCAGTGTATTCATCTTACCATCTTTGCGCTAAACCAAAATGCTCTCCGGCGTCTACGAATGCTCAATCATTTATGGCAATCACAGGCTAACTACGACGCTCGCACGCACTGATCAAGCAACTTAAGAGCAGACAGACACCTATGCATACATTATGTATACTGGCACACATTCATTGCTTAGAGTAGCCGAGTGGAGCAAAATGTTTGTTTGTAATGCTTTCGGTAAGTTGCTTGCCGCCTCGTTATACTTTCTGGACGAAGAGGTAATTATTTTAAACTTAATGCTCAACTATGGTTCTACAAGATCCTCCTTCGTCTTATTTGGCACTTGTGAC
>NW_016177330.1:6028-8575 GCF_001687245.7 Rhagoletis zephyria | reverse complement strand
AGGTATTTACAAAGAACTTATTCGAGATATATGCAGACGCGTTGAACGGGGAATGTCCGAGACCAATGTGTGGTAACGTAGCTCACGTTAGGACGCAGTAGCTGGTATATGCACTATCAGGTCTTATGACATCGCGCACGAAGATTGGAATTTTAGTATACTTTTCCCAATATTCAAGATCAAGGATCTGGATCCAGGTTTGTCTGTTAACGAACGAAAATATGACAAAGTAAATACCTCCTCTCAACAAACAAAAAGTCTTCTACACACACGTCAGCTTTGGCAGCTATAACTATTAAGTAATGAATGCTTGGTACTTCTCGAAACGCTGGTACTGTCCTTCAGTCAATCGATGAGTTTAAGGGCTTAAGTGTAATATTTTATTCCTCGTTTTCCTTCTTTAATAATCACATCAACTTTATTAGACCTCATCATAAATTTTAAGTGATATTTATTGGGGTGACTACTGCTTCGTATTTAGTTTCTTATCCCAATGAGGACTCTTCGTTTTTTATTATTTATTTTATATTAAAAATATTAGTACGAAGTATGCAAGAAATGTTCCAGTGTGCGTTCACTTGGCAAACTTAACGAGATCTCAAATCTCTCAAATTTTTTACTTAAATTAATACATATATAATTCATTGGCAGCATTTCTTTATTCATTCTGAATGCTTGGAATAAACTTTTTTTTTTACTTATTCTTTAGAATGTTCCTGATGATATGTTAACGTATATTTCAAACGCATTCTTTTTATTCCTGTGAAATGGGATTATCCGGAATGTATAAAGAAACGCAGCCATTATGTATTTGTCAATGTTATTGTGGCTTGTTAACATTTTACTTTTAATATTTTTATTGAGCTTTGTACCACGATTGTTTATTAGGAAAAATTTAAAAAAAGCAGATAGAAAATTTCTGGACAAAAACTTACCAGATAAAATCGACTACCAGAAATATTTTCACAGTTTTTTGAACGTTTAGCGGCATTTGTTTTTGTTATTTATGGCCTTATAACAATTATATTCAACAATTTTTTTGAGCTTGAAAATTAATGAAAATTTTTGTGGAAAATTGTGTGCGTCATTTAAAAAGTTTTTTTTTTTTGGAAGAAAAGGTTCATCGAGTGCACGAAAATTGAACCTGCAATGAATTCTGTGGCTAGGTTGATTACTATTTCATCCTAATAAAATAATTCTGTTTTCCTTAATTTTCAACTGATAATTTTTAATTTTTATCTGTACAGAAACAGACCTAAGAATTGTAAATGATAATCATCCGATGCACTGATTTTCTGTTTCCACAATTCAAATTTTGTGAATTCCTTGCTAAAATATTTATAATGATCAAAATAACCCGTCGTCTGCTAATCGGAACTTAGTGAAAACGAAATTGTCAAATCCACCAACCAGAGAGTTAACTAACCACCGGTTGCGGGTTATATTAACCGGACATGATACAAGCGGCACTAAGTCAGGTCTTTTAGTCAGAACCATTGTGCTTTTCTGACTTTGAGAAATGCATACATAAATAAATAAACTCGGTAGCCATTTAAAAAGTAAGGCTTTTCCCAGAGGAAACAAAACCACCGCTCTACAAATTCACCATAATCCTCAAATAGCACACTGGTGTATAACGTGGTGTAAATTTACGAATTTCGGTATAAATCTGATTAATTGTACTAAAATTCACAAATTTACACCAATTTATACTCCAGTGTGCTACTTGAGTCCTTTTATATGTGGCAAATATCTTTGAGAAAATTACCTAACGCAAGAACAGAGTTCACACGTTGGAAAATTCCGCTTCTACGGAAAACATCATATACCCCTAGGACCTTTTCAAAAAGCCTATTGTTATATGAACCTTTTGCATAATTATTGGTTGCATTTAATTCATCCAATAAAAAAAAAAATAGTTGTTGCGAGTTTCTGCTTTTATTAAAAGATAAAACTTGTCAATAGAACTGTATTGCCATTTTAACCGGAACACTTTCTATTTTGTCTTTTTAATAAAAAAATGCATGTATCTAAAACAAGATATTTTAATATATTTTCACCTAAACAGTTTAATTGAGTCTTTAGGTAAGCACATTAAACCACAGCAATGCGAACGTGTTCTGCTGTAAATTTTCCACAAAATGTTAAAACATGATTCACTGAAAAATGTGAACCATGCTTAAGTTTTACCTAAAACCAAAGCAATTTAGGAGGAGGATGGTTCCGTGCGCAGAAGTGGAAAACTTTTGACTGCCATTCACCTGGGAGTGGCCAGAAGCGATTCTTGTGCGTACGGTTCAAATCGCAGCTCACAACGTCCGGATATTTATATCCACGTATCCTCTGGGTAGCAACCAAACACCCGTTTGGGAGCGAGCTAAAGTGAGAAGGCGTAAAACTTCGCGTGCGCTGGGTTTGGGCTTCTTCTTCTTATTTGGCGCTGTAACCGCCTAAGCGATTTTGGCCGAGTCCAAAACAGCACGCCAGTCATTTCTCTTCTGTGCTAACTGACGCCAATTGAAAATGCCAAGTGAAGCCAAGTCCTTC
>NW_016177330.1:0-2333 GCF_001687245.7 Rhagoletis zephyria | reverse complement strand
AAAGCAATTTAAACTTTTCATCCAACACTCAACAAACATTCGGTCGAATTTACAAATGCAAACTCCTACGAATTTTCGAGTCTGCAAACAAAGTCGCACTTCGTAACTATTTTCATGCACAGAGCCATACAAATTTTTAAGAGTTTTCGTTAAAGTTAGGCAATACTTGTTGTTGGTGTACGATCTACATGTTTTATGCTGACACAAATTTCACAAACAGCCACATAGACGACGAGACATAAAAGCTCACACCAATCGACCCAGTCAAAAAACGCTTTCAGAGTTAACCAACACATTGACAGAGGCTTAGCCTGTGGCAAGCTATATTATTTTGGGCACCCACGCTTCTAAAAGCACTGTATGTCTGCGCACTTACATATGTACATAAGTATGTACTATGTAGTAATGAGTATGTAGTCTCACGTGTAAATAAAACTGTTTTTTCTCTGTTTGGGTTGTCTGCATGTTTTAGTACTCGCATTACGATTTAACTCCAACAAATTGCCAGTGTCAGGGTTTTCCGCTTTATAGCCAACGCACTTATACGAATTCGTTGCTTACATATGCATAAGTATGAATGTACATACATATGTATGTGTATGGATTACTACTACGTAGCTAAGACCGCTCATAACGTCTTGGGCGAAAATAATTCAAAATGTAAGGACCCCTTCAGCCGAAAATTTACTACTCCTTGTAGTGAAAGTGCCCAAGTTACTTGCGGCGCAAAGCATTGAATGTGAAATTAGTTCATAAGGCAAAAACAAACATTACTACCACCAACACGAACAACACCAAAAACCATCGTCATCTCCACAAACTACGAACTATAAAGGCTTCTCGCCATCAAGCATGAGCCAGCGTAAAGTAATTTGCAACGCTTTTGAATTAAGCTGTGTTGGCGATTTTTTTTATTTTTTTTTTTTGATTCGCAATTTGACCGCATTTTGTGCTTAATTCGCATAGCAGATTCAAAGGGTGTTCTTACACTGCTTTAACTGCATTTCTTTTCCTCTCTTTGCTGCTTGGAACTGAGCGTTTTGTGGTAAAAACGATGTCATTTTAGGGGCTGTTAATTCTAGTATCTTATATGGCTAACTTCGAGTGAAAAGCTGCTAGGTGCCTTTCACAAATTTTACAGGAAAGGAAAAAATGTCTGATAGACATTCTCTTCAAGTATTTCGCAAAACTTTTAATACAATATTTTGCGAGTTTAAAGCAAAGAAAAACACTTTTTTTTGGTTTTAGAAAATTAGAAAATTTCCCTTTCTATGAATATAAGAAGAAAAAATAAATCAAGTACCTTAAACTCCTTTGAAAGAATGCATTTTTAATTTATGTATCTAGCTTCCTGCATACAGTGACTCAAACAAATTATCACGTGTTGATTTTTTTTAGATACACGTAATGTTTTGCGAGCTAATTTTATTTTTTTTGCTTTTTTTTTTGTATCTCAAAAAAATATCGTCCAAACGTTAGCCAAAACCATATAAATCACAGTTTCAACCTTTATAGAAAATATAGGAAAATTCAACCAATTCTCATCCAAATTTCAACTTATTAATCTGAATCTTAATCTGAATATTTTTGGGTTGCCATTTTATAGCCCATACAAATTTAGTCTAAGGAAGTGAAAGTTTCAACCGGCTAAATAATCGCGTTGATTTTTGAGATCTTTTTTTTTTTTTGAAAACTACTTTTTCGATTCTTTTTATATAACAAGTGTAATCTATAAAAACTGGCGTAATCAATCTTAAACTTAAGCTTCTTGTTCACTTCGGTGAGGAAGATTAATATCTACTTAGACAAGTTAGTATCACTAAGAAACGAGATTGTGTAGGAACCTCCTTAGCCACTGCTTTCAATACATGGAGGGCGAGGAGATGAAAACCGACACTGCCTAAAAGCTGGGCAGTTTAGACAACTGGGATCATACTTTCTAACTGACCCATAGGAGCCCCCCGGCAGCAATATCTACCGCCTGCGGAACTCTGTTCTTAGCACGCAGCGATTTTCGCTAAATGTAACCTAGCAGTTATCGTTCGTGGTGGTAACAGAAAGCACCAATGGTCGAAGTGATGCCCTGGTCTTGGTTGAATACGAAAACGTAGACCAACCGAAGACGAATAGTAAGACGAATTCGAATATGCGAACGAATGCGAGACAAAAGTGAATACGAGGAGGATTACGAGGAAGAGGACGAATGCGAAGGTAATTTCGAAGACGAATACAAAGACGGTACTAAAACAAATAAGTAAACGAATGCGGAGACGAAAACAAAGATGACGACGATGAATACGAAGGCAAATCCAAAGACGAATGCAAAGGCAGCG
>NW_016177329.1:0-8575 GCF_001687245.7 Rhagoletis zephyria | reverse complement strand
AAGTTAGGACAGTCGTTGCAGCGATCCAAAGTTGACAGGAGCTTACTCCATAACGCAATAAGAAACTTAAAAGTACCGACAGCACAGCTTAAGTACAGTACCAATGGGATGTAAAATATGTATGTATGTATCTATGCATGCTGAGTGCGGCACATGCGTTTTAAATTTGAATTTGCAATGAAGTTGAACGCTTTGTTGGTGTATNCATAAAATGTAGAGAGACAGAAAATACTATTAATTTTGGCCATGAAATTACTTTCCACATCAAAGGCAGTCTAAAAAAACAAGAGATGAATTGACAAACGAGTATTTGCATTAGAGTGCATCACCAAAAAAGTGGCGGTTTTTCCACCGGGACAACAAAATTTATTTCATTTTAGGACGTCCACCAAAACCGACCGATTTGGAAATACCTCCAAAAATGGAGTTTTTTTATGAATAAAAATAGTTTCTTAAAGAACTTTTTAAAAAAGGTCCCCTCAGCTGACAAAAGACATTAAGCTTAGAAAATCTGCATAAAAATATTTAAAAATCTTTCCAATGGAATCGTAAGAATGAGATTTTATTTTGATGCTGTTTTTTTTATTTTTTCAAAGATTAATTTACGAAAAACTTGAATAACTGGGCCGAAACTATTCTGACTTAGATTTATGGGATCTCAATTGAAAGTCATTTTTACACTATATTCATTTCTGTCCAAAAAAAGGCATTCGTATCCCTTTTTTTTAATACCAACACTTCTTAATTCAACTTTGAATGACATTCATCCTACCGTTGTCTTTTATCCTTTGAAAGAGCTTATTAGCAAAGAAATAAAAAGGGAGAGAAAATACCTTTCAAATGATACATCACAAGTCTAAATCGGAGGAGTTTAGTTTCAGTTATTCAAGTTTTTCTTATACAAATCATTGAAAAAAGTTAAAAAACAGCATCAAAAATCTCATTATTACAATTCCGTTCAAATTTTTTTTTTTTTTTTTTCAAGATGTTTTCAAGAAAAATATTTAAGAAACTATTGTTATTCATAAAAAACTCCATTTTTAGAGGTATTTTCAAATCGGTCCAGCTCACGTAAATTTTAATATTTTTCCGAAATATTTTGGTGGACGTCTTAGAATATAATACGTTTTATAATTCCAATAGAAAAATAATACCGATTTATTTATTTTTTTCTATGCGGAGTGATGCAGTCTAATGTACATACATATGTATGCCTGTATGTTTATTGAAATTTTATTCAACCGAAGTCAAAGAGAGAAAAAAAATTAATGCCTCTGGGATAGAATTCTATTAAGCGAACATCTTAGCAGTTACCAATTGAACTAAGCATTTTTCAATTGCGTGGAACAATCAGCAATCACATCGTGCACAGTGCTTCCCTTCCATATAAAATGTGGGCAAAAATAGAATTATAGACGGATTTAAATGAAAACTCGCTTCTTAGTAAAATTGAAGACGCTAAATTCAAAAATGCAATTTGTTTTTGGATAACTTTCATATTTTCACTGTAAATGCAGTTTGAAGTTAAAAATTTGGGTTCTTGTGGTATTTACATAGCTAGTTCGTTCTATTTTTAAAAGTGAGGTGCCAAATGACAGGACCTGTAGATGTGCAATAAAGTTTTATTTCTTTGATACAGGTTGCCACCTGTTCCTAATTATATTAAAATTATTTAATAATTTAAATGAACTGGATATTACAATATGGGATCAATTGGAATGGTTTTGAAAATGATTTACTTTTAAACGACACGTAGAAGGGTTGCCACATGCTTAAAAAATCAAATTCACTTTAAGTAAGGGAATGAGGTAACTGAAATATGTATATCAATATAAGTATCAGACAAATGAAAAAATCTGACATAGTTAGAAAGAAATAAGTGGAGAGTAAAAACATTCCTGAGTGAATTTAAAAGTACAGTAATTTTAAAGGAATGTAATCAGAACAAATCACTAATTGAAAATGTATGTATGTACGATTGAATGTTTATTGAACCAATTATATTTAAGTCAATTAAGCAATTACAAAGTTAATTTAAAGAATTCAATAGTATGATTTAGTATATACAAAGTTAATTAAAAGAATTTAAAAGTATGATCCAGCAACAACAGCTTTACTACGACCGGCACGAACGACTTCACATCAACGACTGACTCTCTCTCTGTACGTATAACAAAATAGCCAAACTCTGTGGCATGCTGCACGACGTAAGCCGACCTCTCCATCTTACATGGATATGTAATAAAACAACAAATACGATGGCGTAGTCCTATGTTTTTACGTAATTATTATTTTAGTTTAACTAAATTCGACTTTACAAACAGGTGGCAACCCTATTCGTTTTATTGTTAAGCTAAAACCTTCTTAAACCTCTTTCGTATGGCTCCTTTATGGTGATACCTATCTATTTCAATTACCTAATTCCTTTAATTCAAGTGGAATTTGATTTTTTTAACAGGTGGCAACTCTCTGCATGTAGCTAATACACATTTCCATTGATACCCATCTTTTAACAATTAATTTAACTTATAAAAAATTTTGTATCTAATTTTTTAACAATCTAATATTTTAACGGGTGACAACTCTTTAAAAAAGATAAACCTTCTAATGTCCACAGGTCAAGCTTTTTAATCTGACACTACATTTTTGAAAATAGAACGAATCGTGCAGATCTCAAGGCACTGACAAAAAAAGAAAAACTTATTTTATGCATTAGCGAAAAACGCATTACTTCAGAAAGTGCAAAAAACGTGCAGATTTTTATTTCTTCTTTTGAAAGCTAAAAGCCAGTACTATTTAATAAAATAATAAAAATAACCTATTTTTACATATATTTTTTATTCATTCCACTAAAATTTAGCTTTTTTTTTAATTTTGTTTAAAAAAATAGTTTTTTTTGGAACACCGCAGGGACACCCTGTGTTTAATTTTATTCCAAAATTTTAATTCCTGTAATTCTCTACTATCTATATGGAAACAAGAAACGGCAAACCAACATTTTATTTCAAAGAATATATTTTTGACATTTTTTTCTGTGAAGAGCTTACGCATGGCTATGCTCTTATTAAAATTCTTAGTATAAAATTTGTCGACTTTAGTGGCTTCCTGGCGGCATATAATTAATTTTTTAGGGAAATGTCTGTTTAATTCTGTTTAGTGAATGAATTGTCTATACAAAAATACCAAGCAAGTTCACATTGCAGATAACGAATTTTTCGATTTTTGCCCACTTAGGCGGCACTGTGCGTCGGGGGAATGAGATAAAAGATGGATTGATGTGGACAACCAGTTAGGCAAAAATCATTTCATTTTTAAGTCCAAACTGAACCTGTTTTTGAGTTTGATGTAAATTACTTTTCATTGAATAGATCGTTTCTATATTAACATATATACCGTCGTTTAAAGTTCAAAACCACGTATCATCATTCTGCAACACTATAATATCAATGATGTCTGTAAAAAAAGTTTACCTGAGCGGTACATTTCTGCAGTTCATATTATCTTCTCAAACCCGAAACAAGAACTCGCACAAATGGTAGTCGCCTGCCTGAGAAACCCCGTTGGGCAGCTTCTTTTTGTCTACCGGCTTTATAGTCGCTAACGACATGGTGCGTGTCGTCTGTCTTCTGGCGGGTCTTTTCCATGAGTTACCGTATGTTGAATAAGTGGTTTATAGTGGATTTACTAGGCCTAGATCGACACTGTTACGGCACACGTTGAACTCTCCATTGTTGTGTTGATAGATCATACATTAGGGCGGGTCAATATTTTTTTACGTATAATTCTAAATATCGTCGTTTAAAGTACAAAACCGCGTATCAACAAAATGCAAAACGACGTATCAGCAAAATGCAAAACCTTGTACGTGAGCTTGTAGAAATTATTTTCTAGAGCATAAAAACACCCATATTTCAAAATGGTTCTCTTTTTTATAAAGCAATCGCATTGCTGGCTAGTATATTTCAGGACGAGTGAATGAGGATTGAGAAAAGAGCTTGTGTGTTGCGCCCCAGGTGGAAGTTTAAAAAAAGATAAAAGATTAGAATTACACGTAGAATCCGTCTGTCCTATACGCGCATATTTAATCGAAAAAATCTTCCATACCATTTGACCCGCCCTACCATACATATAAGCTTTTTAAAGAAATAGTCAGCACTAACTGATTTCGGTGAAAATTGCTCTTAGTAATTGGGAATTATGAAATAAATATGGCCAGCCTTCCACCTTTGTGAACGGAAATGTATAAAGAATAGAAATAATTTGAATTTAAAAATAACTTAAACACTTCACAGCCAAACGCAACTAATCTGATTAGTCGATATTGTGCCGATTCTATGGTTTTTTTTTGGAAATGTACCGTTCGTACCAACGCGGGACCAATAGTGCCGAACCATTCCTTGCAATAGACCCAAACACAGTTGGGGAAGATCTTAGAAAGGGAATAGTAAATAGTAGAGAACAATATTGACGTAACACAACAGGCCTTCGCCAAGCCAAAATTTATTGGACGTACAATAGGGTGGTTTAAAAATGCATGTGAAAAACTAAAGTCAGAGTTTTTATGCTCTCACCCCCCAGGATTGTTCTATACCGAAAAAAGTATGCACCTATTTTTTAATTTTCTCAAAATTTTCAATGTAATTTATGTGGTATAGAATTCTTGAGAAGCAATAAAATTCGATCGGAAAACTCCGTTTCTCTTCAGGAGATTCCCAAGAACAATATAGAACAATCTTATGGTGTGAGAGCAGTAAAATTCCGAATTTCCTTGTTTTTTACCACCCTAGGGTACAATCTAAAAATATAAAAAAGTTGTGTGTGGATCCCACGCCCGACTGGAGAGACTCTTTTTAGCCCTAGGCTTAACTTTAAATTTAATCTTACTCTTAACCTTGACCTTAACCCTCACCTTGCTTAATGTTAACCCTCACCTTAACCCTAGCCTTAACTTCAAACTTAACCTTAGCCTTAACCCCCCCTTGCTTAACGTTAACCTTAACCTAAACCTTAATCTTAAACTTAATTTTATCCTTAACCTTAACATTAAGCTTAAATTTAACTTTAACCTTAACCTTAACTTTAAACTACCCTTAACCTTTATCTTTATATCAATCCTAATTCCAATCTTAATCTTAACCTCTACTACTTTGAAATTAAATAGAGCCTAACAAGTGTGTCGCTTTTGCCTTTCATCTGTTCTTGCATTTACAACCGAACGCAAATAAGTTTCACTTCAAAAACTTTAAATTAATCTCCCCAAGAACAACGTAGGTTAAAAATTTAGGACCAGTTTTCCGGTATCAGTTTAAACTTAGGTGAGGTAAACTACCTTCACACTTAACATTTGGCTGACATTGATAGGCTAATCTTAACTCAAACCTACCAGCTTGAGCATTTAAACTAATTTTAAACCACAGTCAGATTTAACCCTGCACTGCAAAACCGGCCCTTAGTGGAGCGGTCAGCAAAGGGTGTTGAGCCAAGGGTCCATTAAAAACGTGTATGTTGCAATGGGAGTGAACACAGTTAAGAACAAAGCGTAGATATACCTACATATGCACTCACAATAAAACATACCCTTTGAATCATTAGGGGTATCCTCACTGAGGGCATCTGCACAAGCTGGGAATTTGGAGACTTTGGAAAAAAATATGTACTGTGATGAGTGGTGGACACACTAGATCCACCAGGATGCGGTGCTAGCTATCTATCACTTTTTCTACGTACATTTCTATAGTCGAAATGTTGTGCGGGGCAACGCTCTGGGATACATCTTCGGACGCCTCGTCCATTCTCTTCCGACGGGACGTCCCACGTTTCGCATTTCTTGAACGTGGGGACGCCCCTATAAAGTGTGCGAAAACCATAGTACTTTAACGTTCGAGGAGCTCATAGCCAAAGGCTGAGGTCCCGTCGGAAGCAATTTGGTTCTTTTGATTGAAATTTTGTTTCACCTGGGGTGTATTCCATGTTCATCACTCAACCAAAGAATCACTGTCGTATAGCCCACATAAATTCGAGCTAAAAATGTTGAAATCACAAAGCTCTTTACCTTAAAACAAGACCACAATTACCAGTTTCTATTTTTAGATTTGAACTGGATGTCTGTTTAATAAAAACAGATGTTCCCTGCAGCGACACATTTTAATATGACTTATGTGTGCATGTGTACACATGCATACTATGTTGGCATTTCGCAAGACAAACAATTTACTGTTACGAGCACCTGTACTATATATATCGCACACGATCTTCAAAAGTGACACAACTCAAAATTTGACATTTTTGAAATTATGCGCTACAAGTGTACACAGAGCTTTTGGTTATCTTTCAGTAAAAGCTGAACCAAACTTTTGTTATAGTTAATTTGTTGAAAACACTTAAGGTAAATTCTTCCTTTCCCATATGATTAGCATGTGCTAGGAAAGAGTTTTTAACATTTTCTGACGAATGTTTGATTTTGAGTTGCGTCACCTGTGCATTCAACAAAAATACGGAATTTGCAATGAGCCTGGAAAAACAAATGTGGTTGTATTGGGTTTGTGGCTCTTGCAGCAACCGGGTTGGAAATAATATGAAAGCAAAATCGATTGTACATTTTACTACCAAAACATTTAGATGCTAATGCAGTTTTAACAACGATTGTTTTGTTTTGTAGAAATTTATGCGTAATTACTAAATGCAAAATGCAAACATGGCGGCCTTGGATATATTCTATTCTATAAAAGCCTATATGATTACATGGATGTATGTACATATGTAATTTAGGGTGTCCCAGAACATAAAGGGTGATTTATTTTCGGAGAAATTCCCTGAAACATAAATATAAAAAATGGAACTTGGTTTGTTCGGCTGCTTAAAACCTGAAAACCAGGGACCGAACATAACAGTTATTGATGAAACTTGTCATGGAAAAATTCACTATGAACGAAATGTTCTACAAATAAATGATGCATACCAATCAATTTCTTTTTTCACCAAGACTCAAATTTGAAAATAAATTTTTTTTATTTATAAAAGTCATCATCAAAAATCAGCCAGTGACTTTTACTTTTAAAAGTCATCAATATAAATCAGTCGCCGACTTTTATTTTTTAAATCATTCGTATAACCTAAAAAGGTGTTGGGAAACAAAAGTTTACTATGACTTTTATAATTATGATTTAAAAAATAAAGGTCAGTGACTGTTTGTTATTTATAACTTTTATAAATAACTAAATGCCTTCGATAACTATTATCTAAGACATATTATTTAAAAATCAAAAATAATTGTTATTATGGGCTTATAGATTAAATGCCAGAAATGACGGTTATTTAAGGAGCAATTAAATAAGATTTTCTGTATTCTCGGGACTTATCGATATAATAATCCATATTTTTATCGGTTTTGTTATCGATATTTTTATCGATTTTGTTGTCGAAAATTTTATCGATATTGTTATCGCTATTTTCGGAACTTATCAATATAATAAGCGATGTTTTAAATAATTTTGTTATCGATATTTTTAACTAATTTGTTATCGATTTTGTAGTCACTATTTTTAACAATTTTGTTATCGGTATTTTTTATAGGTATTGTTATTGGTTTTGTCATCGATATTGTTATAGATTCTGTTGTCGAAATTTTTATCAATACTATTATCGATATTGTTATCGATTATTAATCGATTTTGCTATCGATAATTTATCGAATTATTTATCCACATTTTAATCGATTTTTCTACCAACAATATTATTGATTTTACTATCGAATTTGTCATCGATTTTATCGATATTTTTAACGGCTTTGTTATCGATATTTTGTTGGATGTTAGTATAGATTTCNCCATGCCACCTTGGTTTGGTCATACGAGTGGCCTAATTGTATGAGCACAACTGTATGTATTGCTGTTGTAGGAATGGAAACAAATGTACATACCCGTATGTGAGTGCATGTGTTTGGGATAGATTAGAGTACCTGAAAGACAACAACGCGCAAATGTATTTTATTTCATTCGTTCAATTCGTTTGCTGCAATTGAATGAAGCCAAAGGCAGAGCCAGGCTTATAACAAAGCGTCCAACTATCGGAAAAATGCACAGTTTCATATGAATGCATCAGGGGGAAGAAAATGAGGGCGAGTTGGTACGATTGATTGTATACAATTTCTAATAAAACTTTGGAGTCGTTACGTAGGGAATGAAGAGAATGGAGCAGCGACATATATGTACATACGTATATGTAGTAGAGCAAATAGCTCGCAGCTGCTGCGGCGTGTCTATGTATTAGTTCATTCGAAACAACGTGCATATGCACATATGCTGTACATGGATGCTGTATGTGGATTTATCAGTTTGTTTTATTTGTACTAAAGGATTTGTTGCATTCGTTTGGCTTTCAATTGAATTTACAGCAGCCGTAATGAATCGTACGTTCGATGACCATACTCCGCACAAATCAATCCGCCGGCACTTAAGGCAGCACACTTACGCATCATTCTCTTGCAAGTACATACATACACCATACGTACATATTTGCTGACTTCAATACTCTGCAAACAACAGTTATCTTTTTCAACGAGTATTTGTTTTATACT
>NW_016177328.1:0-8576 GCF_001687245.7 Rhagoletis zephyria | reverse complement strand
TTTCAAAGTAAATTTTTTGGTAAGAAAATAGGAAAATACCAAATAAATATTTATCATTCACCTGAATATTCCACGACATTTAGATAATTAATTACAATTGAAAAAGAAACACTTTCTATAATGGGTTCAGCGCTAAATGCAACTAAACTGATTAGTCGGTATCGAGCCCATTCCCGTATTTTTTTTGGAAATGTATCGTTCGTGAAGAAGGGGGGTTAGTAAATAATGTAAAATTTGGTACCTATGACTTTTACTATTCCCTCTCTAAGTCAAACCGGTTTTTTTTTACCNTATTCCACGACATTTAGATAATTAATTACAATTGAAAAAGAAACACTTTCTGTAATGGGTTCAGCGCTAAATGCAACAAAACTGATTAGTCGGTATCGCGCCCATTCCCGTATTTTTTTTGGAAATGTATCGTTCGTGAAGAAGGGGGGTGAGTAAATAATGTAAAATTTGGTACCTATGACTTTTACTATTCCCTCTCTAAGTCAAACCGGTTTTTTTTTACCAACTGTCACCATGACTTTTTTCTACCTGCCTCCATATAGTCGAAACACTGTGCGACGTCGTGATTTTTTTCCTGTTAGGTCAAATGAACACAAATTTTAGTGAGGCTGAATTATTTAAAAAATTAAAATTGTTTTATCCTCTCCCGTAATCGAGGAAATTTTATATTTTTCATATCTTTAGGTTTTTTTAAGTTGTTTGTCGACATTTGGGACTTAGAGAAAAAAAAGTTTTATCCTCGAAAAAAACTAGTTCAGCACACTCAGCGACCTTGAAAATATCAATTAACAGCTCGAAAAAATTTCCAAAGTACGAAAATTTAAAGCGGTACGTTTTTTAAATACAGGCATCAGCCACGCATCTAGATTCAGGTTCAGTAATTTGCCGATATCTCGACAAGTAATGAACGTAAAATCCTCCCCTAGTGTATTCAGCGNATGTTTTATCCTCGAAAAAAACTAGTTCAGCACACTCAGCGACCTTGAAAATATCAATTAACACCTCGAAAAAATTTCCAAAGTACGAAAATTTAAAGCGGTACGTTTTTTAAATACAGGCATCAGCCACGCATCTAGATTCAGGTTCAGTAATTTGCCGATATCTCGACAAGTAATGAACGTAAAATCCTCCCCTAGTGTATTCAGCGGCCTCGAAAGCATATTATAAGATCTTACAAAACTTAAATTTCCAGAGTAATTTCGCGTGCGCACAGATTGAAGGACGAGTAGTTTTAAGCAAAACAAAAATGGACTTGAGCGACCTCTAAATTTGATAATTTCTTTTAAATCAAGTTGTGTACTTTCATTTTTTAGCAAAAGGAACACAAATTTGCGTGAGCACTGAATAATATTATTATTATATATACTTTCACGAATTTCAAATTTTATTAAGAAATGTTTGTAAACATTTTGGGTATGCATTTTTGTAGCCTATTCAATTTTAGTATAATAATGTGCAAGTTTCAATGCATACCCAAAAAGTTTCTAAAAATTCTGCATTTTCGTGAACTTTGCGTAAAGTTTTATGGCCTTATTCATAAAAAATAAAAAAGGCTTATAAACTGAAAAATGTATGAAAATGTCATTTTATTAAGCTCTTTAAACCTACTTTATTTTTTATGAATAAGGCCATTAAACTTTAACTTATTTGGTTTATGTTATGCAACAGACTACACGCAATTTCAGTTTATTTTAAGTGATGGACAAAACTGAATCATAGTAATCCATATAAGCAAAGAAAATTGGGTTGCCAATGGAAGAAAAAATTTAAAAAGTGTGTTTTTTAAAAAGTATTCGATACTACGAGTACTTTGCAAAGTATCGAGTAAAATCACTAAATAAGCTATTGAGTATTAAAGTAATAATTTTTATACTCTCAGTATCGATACTTACTCAATATCGATAGTAGCGTTCGAACCCTATCCTCACTTTTCGTACCCTTAGACACGAAAAAAAGCTGGTCTCAAGCCTTATCGTTCCTCAAATTACGTATTTCGAAATAGTGTACAGCAAACTAGACTCTCATTCCCTCCACAAACTCGATGTTGCATTTAACCATGTCACTAGGTACGTACGGTAATTTGGGCATTTATCTACATTGAGAAACTCGAGAAAGAAACTTTAGAAAAGCTCGTAATTGTATATTTANTCACTAGGTACGTACGGCAATTTGGGCATTTATCTACATTGAGAAACTCGAGAAAGAAACTTTAGAAAAGCTCGTAATTGTATATTTATGTTTAAATTGCTTGTTTATAAAAAGCTGGAATATCTATATGAGAAGCTTAAGTTTTCCAAATGCACCCGCGCCTTTAATTTTATATTGCCAAAGTTTAATTATTTAAGCACTTCAAGACTTTTTTGTTAATGGAGTCAGACTTTGGAACTCCCTTCTATTGTCTTTAAAAGACTCGCTTTGCGAAAGCAATTCCAAAAAACCTATCTTTGAATATTTCACTGATAATGTCGCATAATGAGGTGGTTATACATTTGCTCTTTACTTTTATACGCTTTATACAATTTCTGTTTGTACTCTAGTAATTACGTTTATGCATTCTTGCATATTTATATATTTATATTTCTATATTTGTTATTACACATATTGTTGTTGCTATATACTTTTATTCTAATATTCACATGTACTTATCTGTTCTTTATAATGCGCAATAAAAGATTAAAGCTTAATGCGCTAATGTATTTAACGAAATAAATGAAATGAAATGAGATGAAATGAGCCGATGGACGGTGGAGGTATTATGATAAGGAAAAGCAGGTCGCCAGTTGGAAAAGGTTGGGAACCACTGTTTTATTAAGTTATATGTTTAGTCGTGAAAAAAGGAGCTTTGATTTTTTTGGATGACTAGCTTAGAAAGTGTTAACAAAGGGTTAAGTACCTACAGTCCACTACGTTTTGAAACCTAATTTTGAATGACAAATCTCAAGGAGTTTAGCATGAAATGTCGTCAGATGCCTATATTTGACCTTCGTTAAACCTTTCAATGCAAGCACAGTGTGATTGCTAAGAATATTAAAAATTATAGCCCCATGTTGAGCATTTCCCTTGAAATTAAAAAAAAATATAATAATAATAAAATCAATGTACCAATTTTTCCAAATGTTAATTTCGCTTGAGTGACATATTGTGACAGCGGGGACAAAGTTGCAACCAAATTAACCATTTTCCTCAAATGCTATAAAAGCTCCCCCAATCCTCCAAGAGCAAACTTTCCTCTTTGCAGCCTGCAATGTTCAAATGTCTAAACAAAATCAAAACAAATTACCGCATCTTTTCAATGTGAATATACCCGCCTACCACAAAACCAAACCTCAACCATTATATTTCAAAATAGTCACTTAGTGTGTCACCCATCAGATATCAGATACCGTTTTTGAATTTTTAATGCGCGGCTAAAAGTGTCACCTCACCTAATGAATCATTAGCCCCTCCGACCTAAAGGGATCGGGCCAACTTACCGCTCGATATTCGCTTTTATGTGCTCGTATCTCCTGCCTATTGTGTTCATTGCATGCACGCTACCTACGTTGTATGTACATACATGCATACATACTATGTATATACCCTGAAGGAAAGATTGGTCCAATTGCTCGAAAACTATAGTCGTAGGTATAATAGTTTTGTAACTAGACCAAAGATGTCCAAAAATTTAAAGCAATGTAACGTAAAACAGGTGAATTGTACTAAAAGTGGTTCGAATGTAATGCATAACGAGTTTTGTTCTAAAATTGGTTACAATGCCATGCAGTAACGGACAATGGGTATAATAACGATTTGCTGATATCTAGGCACTTAGTCAACGAATTTTCATGTGCGGCGTTGGCATGTAGAGAGGGTATCCGCTTAAAAAAATCTGAGAACCCCGGTTCGAATCGCAGCTGGCGCAAGTTTTATTTTTGTTTTTTTTCCCCCAAAATTGGTTACAATGTAATGCAGAAGCGGACAATTGGTCCGAGCCTAGGACATTCAATGTTAAATGCAAATAGAATTTTACATGTTCTTGGACCAAACTTTGGACTAGTTACAATCACTTGCAGTCTAGTTTGTGGTATGCTCTAAGTCTATTCCGAGGTTCCTACAGGATTTGCATGTGTGAATGTATGTATGCATGTATGGAAATAACTGACTCGCAGACTTTTGGACATGAAATACCACTAAACCCACCCTAAATCTACTTACGTTTGCCTCACTTTTTGCAACTTTTACTGCTCTTGTTTATATTTTTGTGTGTTTTAAAAATGTCAAAAGCTCTAAAGCAAATACTGGCGACAGTTGAAAACTTTAACGAATGAACGAAAGGTCGGCTGAAAGCTAATTTTTTGTGCATACGTAAATACAAGTGAACGATGTAGCTTGTGCATAATTGATAAATAATAAAAATGCTCTCTACCCATACCCGAACTCCCCAATCACAGACACTAACCATGTCCAACCGTACTGGCGAGTGTGCGATCACATGTGTCACTCAAAATGTTCGCAATCAGTGACATTCATATCCTCATGAACAAAAGTATGTGATGTGGTCACAAGTAAGATGGGTATGCTGAGTCTGTCAGCAGTCACTTTATTTCTTTTGCTTTTCTATTGCTACATACAAACGGTTTTAAGTGAAATGTCCTTTACATTTACAGAATACAATCCCAGCCAGCATTTGAAAACATAAAAGCCTGGGAATCGAGTCTTCTCGGAGCGCAACATATTGCCGAAGACCGCACGAGGAAAGAAAAAACGACAGAGACCATAACGATTACTCGAATTTCGAATAAGTTAACATTTAAACTACTACATTGACTTTTTAGAACTATTAACTTTTCTAAGCGGTTTTAAAAATAAAATATATAAATAATAATAAACATGGTTTTTAGGAAAAAACACGCTACATTTATTTCAATGACTTAGTATTTATCATTACGAAAAAGAAACTTAGATTTAATTTTATGGAGCAGTTCTTTTGTTTGCTCTTCATATGTGCTCGCCACGTTTTTTCTTTATTTTTGAGATGCCTGCTTTAGATACTCGATCAATTTCATTATCTCAGCTTTTTGATGAAGGTTTAATTTTATGAATTTTTCCTCTTTATTGGCATTCTTTAAACATATAAACAATGCACAACTCACAAATTCAAACGCTGACAACAAAGATAAATTCGGGGTATACTCGTAAACAAATTGAGATCGGGCTTGTTTTTGTTGCCAAACAAATGGTCGGTTTGCAAAATTTTTAAGCTCAGAAAAGTTAACCCAAAAGCGGTACGTGAACGCTGAAATGCGGTTAACTTAGCCGAGCGATTAACTTTTGCGCGAGTTAACTTTTCCGCGATTCTACTGTATAAGAAATAAAATTAAATATTGCTATATAATTATTACTGAATAATGGAAAGTTGCTTTCGTCTCCTCCGTCCCGAGCGACGAGAATACTAAAAGTTCCATATAATTAATGGTGAGAGGAATCCGAATTTAATAAATTTTTGCGATCCGACAAATATTTAGTACAGCTTTTTTGTATGGAATTGGCCCAATAATTGTTGGAATTTTTTATTTTATTTTTGATAAAAATACGTTCGTTAAAATTTCATCGCAATCAGGCAAAAAAATATACCACACATAAAAATGCACTTATTTTGTATGCTAGTCGGAAGCCGGGCTTTCTAACCACTTAACTACAGCGGCCAAATGCGCATATATATGTGGATAAAAATGAAGAGGCTTAGGTTATGAGGTATTGCTTTGTTGTCTTTCGAACAAGGTACTGCCTCCGTTGATTGAGGAGATACTCCAAACAACACAAAAGTATAGATACCTAAAAACCTTCCCATACAAGAAATTAAAAAAAAATGTATTTTGACCTCGAAGGTCCATCCGCATATTTTGTATATTTTGGCTGTAAAGCAGTGCTATTCAGGAAGAGCCTTTTAACCGCCCCCTGGGTATGGCTCTGATCGTGGATAACACTATCAACTGAAGTTAATTTGAACAGGTGCGCTAAAACCGCAACTTCGCACGTGCCTGATAATAGAAATTTGTAATTCCTATAACCGCTAAATAAAAAGTAAAACAAAATTGTTGATTGAATTTGCGGTTGCATCAACAAAATGGTTAAGGGGCACAATTGTATAACCGCCAATCACAAAAATTGACTCAAAATTTTTAATTGAGCCATTTATTTTGAACGTGGCATAAGTCACTTGGTACCTCTTGTGTTTAAATGACCGGCTACTTGTAACCGAATGCATCTGTCAAGGCGAATTTATACAAGGTGGTGTTAATGGCGAATTTAGATTTTCGCCGCGGTACTTCTTAATGTCAAAATTATGTGTTTGTTGTAAACAAGGCGAATTCATATTACAACAAACACATCATTTTGACATTAAGAAGTACCGTGGCGAAAATCTAAATTCGCCATTAACACCACCTTGTATAAATTCGCCTTGACATCTGTAAATCGCACTATCGCCATAAACTAATCACCGTCTACCTTTGGCTGATGAAGTTGGACCAATAACCGACGCGTTCAGATATAAGTTATCCGTCTTTTAAGCACAAGATGTGATAGATGACTTATGCCACTTTCAAAATAAACGGTTCAATTGTGAAATGAAACGGGCAAATATACGCGGTGGTCTAACTTCAGCTAATACATACTCGTATCAGAATTCCCTGACTAAAATATATGAACTAATTTATTTATTTAAACGGACTCAAAGTTTGGAGTAATGTTAGCATTATTCTAAGCAAGTCATTTCATTACCCCGTATATTTTTACCTCCATAATTCGTTATATTCTTATTTATAATTCTCTTGCTGTCTTCAGTAGACTGATAGTTTTAATGTTAACCTTTTTTATGGTAGAATACAATGAAAAAGGAGACATCGCTACTACAAAAAAAAACATTTTCAATCCAACCGATGTTGCGTCAGTAAAAGGCGTTTATAAGCTCATGTAATACCGTGTGCCAGTTAGGGATGGCAAGATTAATCAAGTATTTCTTTCCAAAACGCGATTCGACCGTAGTGAACTACCTACTCTGATCAGTGGCGGATTTGCCCCATAGTACCAGCCGCCCATCCCTCAGCACCCATTATTTGGGTACTACATTTCCCGTCGCTCGTTTGCAATTTTTTTATGTTTTCGGTTTCGAAAAAAATCTTTCCCCGCTTCAAATATATGCGAAGGGCCATTCCGCATCGCAAAATAGGGATTGAACAAAAAAAAGGATTGATTCACCTTCTTTTTCTATTGTTCCGGAAAAGTCAAAAGATACAAATTCGTTTTGTACATCGATTTCTACATAAATCGTGGTTTTTAGTTTTAACTCTGAAAGTTCCATCTATCTGATCTCAGCTAAAAAAAAACAATTAGTATTTAATCAAAGGTTTCGTATGCAGAAATTCATTCAGACAAAGATGGGATGAGTTGATCGATAACAGAGAGAAAAGATTCTGTACGAAATTTTTCTTTCTGTGATAATTGTTCGTAAGACGATTTTCCATGAACAATAGGTTTTAGTCGTATTCAGATTAAGAGATCGAATACGTACATGCTCATATTCTTTTTCATTGGACAATTACGTTTCTGCAATTAATACGATTCTAAAGACTTTAGGGAATTAACAGCTGAAAGCAGAATTATGATGGAACTTTGTAAATACTGGGTGGTAGAATTACATCATTCAAGTATGTCATGTCAACGAGACTGCCATTTTACAATATCATTTTGTTCGTTGCTATCACTTATCTTGGTTAATGCATTTTGAATGAAAAAGATCTTTATCAGTATATACGCGACGAAACCTACGAGTATCGCTCACATTTTTGAACAGGGTTCAGAAATTCTCATTTATGATTATTCCTTTTCATTCATTTATGAGATTTATCATGATCGATAATATTCCAAATCTATTTTTGCATTCTTTTATCGCGAGTGAAAAATGCAAACAAATTTATCATCTCTCACATTCGGAATGCGATCGACCGAAAAATTTCCGCTTTTCATTCGCGATCGAAAAAAGCAAAGAAATTTCATCTCACTCGAATATGAGAAGTCTGAGCATTGCCGATGTTGGCCTCTAATAAATGGGGAAAACGATGCAAGTAATCCATTCGCGATCACTCACAACAGCTTATCGCGAAAAATTTTCAACGACGTTGTATGGTAGATATTTTTCGCGTTTGTTTTGGGTATGCATTTTGTAATGCATACGGCATACATACATATGCACATATGTATATGTTAGTAATACAAGCAAATGCTTTTTGGTTGGAAGAACCCTGTAGTTCTGCTGGAGTTTTGCTGGTGACTGGTGCTGGTGATTTCATGCATCACCGATTGTTAGGCAATTCGCTAGCGACAGGTTATGCGACGCTCGTATTGAAAATATCACATACTAGCGATTTTGTGCATTACTGGTCGTTAGGCAATAGGCTAACGATTAGTAATCGTCACTTGTGCACCAGGTAATAGAGGTGCAAAACTATCGATAGTCAGACCATCGATAGTTTTTGATATTATTTTCAAAACTATCGATATATCGTCGATAGTATCGTATTTAT
>NW_016177325.1:0-8577 GCF_001687245.7 Rhagoletis zephyria | reverse complement strand
GAAAGCACACACTAAGAAAAAAATATCGATAACAAAATCGATAAAAATATCGATTACAAAATCAATAAGAAAATCGATCAAAATATCGATGACAAAATCGATAATAATATCGATAGCAAAATCGATAACAAAGCCGGTAAATTTACCGATAACAAAATCGATAAAAATATCGATAACAAAATCGATAAAAATATCGATATCGAAATCGATAATAATTTCGATAGTAAAATCAATAAGAAAATCTATAAATATATCGATAACAAAATCGATAAAAATATCGATAACAAAATCGATTAAAACATCTATAAAAAAGTCGCACACAAAATCCACAACCAAATCGATTAAAATATCGGTAATAGAATCGATAAAAAAAAATCTTTATTATTAGTTCGATAAATTCCGAAAATATTTATAGCAAAATCAATAACAATATCGATAAAATTTTCGACAACAAAATCGATAAAAAATATCAATAACAAAACCGATAACATATCGATTATTATATCGATAAGTTAAGAGAATTTCGAAAATTTCTAAAATCTCGAAATAGCCCCAAATTGAGTCTCTATCTATATCCTTTTCTCTATGATTGCCTTTATTTTAATCTTTCTTCCTCTGTCTTCATCTTTACTTTTACCGGTATCCTCATCCTCATATTTTTCTTTATATTTATCTTTGTTTACTTTTATGTTTATTATACTCCTCATCTACATATTCCCCTTCACCTTTGCTTTTTATAAATATTGCGCCATCTGTTATTCAAAAGCCGAAATACCTACACACGTATACTTTTTGTCTCCTTCTCTCACTTTCATCGCATGCACGTGTTTGCAAAATGATTTCATAAAATCATGCAAAAAATTTAATAGCATCGTGATGCATCGCCCCAATGAAAATCGCATGCGATAAAAATTTACACGTATTTGACGCGCTATTGTAGCGAGGACAACAAACAGTCCACTATTTGCACAGTGGATATGAGTCTAAAAAGATGAATCAACAAAATCTTAACTGTAGCAATTCGCGTGCTCGCTGGCTTGCTAAGTGGCATGTCAATGAGCAAAATAAGAAAACAAGCTAATGAATAGACAAAACACAAAAAGATAGATGAAAAAAATTGGCTGAATAGAAAAAAATTGTCGTCGACTGCAAAGTTTATGATAAACAAATAGGCATGGTAACATACATACACTACCGGTCAAAAGTATTTGCCCGGATAATTTATCACAACGTATGCAAAAAAGTTTAATTTGAACTTTTCCGTTAGTTTTTTATGAAATTATGGTTAATAGTACAATATAAACCTAAAAATACAATTTCTAAACTCTGCAAAACTCAGAAAAATTCAATAAATCTCCAGATTTTTTAGAATTTTTTTAGAAATGCGGTTTAGTACAAAAAAAAATGCAAGTTTGAAGTTTCTAAAAAAATCTCGTTGATTTTTGAGAATTTTTTGCTGTTGAAGCAGTTTCCCGTTTTCTCCATACAAAATATTTTCGATTTTTTTTTTCTGCAAGAAAATGGCTGAAAATAAATTGCCAAAAACCAACGGTAAGTCCTAGCTAATTCAAACTTGCGCCTTATTGGCCTAAAATATAAAAAAATTCGAACAAAAATTGGCTCAAAAAGTTTAAAGTTTGCATGAAAATTTATTGAATTTTCTTGGGTTTTGTATTAGTATTAACCTTATTTTATTACAAAATCTAACGAAAAAATTAATGCAAAAATTTCATGTTGTGAAAAATTCTCTGCGCAAATACTTTTGGCCAACAGTGTACACTGTGCATTAGCGTGGGCCGAAAATCAGCGTTTTAGAATTTTGATTGGTAATAGCAAAAAGATGACAATTTTTGATCAACATCTTAGGCTCGCCCAAGTTCATCAATGTTCAAGAGCTAAAAAAAATTTCTTAGCTTACTTTTACCAAATTATGTAAGACTATTAATTTCGAAGATATTTGCAATTTTATTTAAAAACATGTATTAATTAATGTATTTATTAATTTTTATTTTTTGGGCAAATTGAACTTGAACTCGCCGGATTTCCAAAAATGCTCACGATGACAAATAACAGTACAATTTACTATATTGTACAACAAACACTTAACAATACTTGTTTATGCAATAACATCAATTAACAATACTTGTTAAAGCAATTAAAAAACTTTAAAAAACTTGCTGATTTGCAACTGACTTATCTGGTAGCTTGCTAACTTGCAACTTACTTGACTTCCACTCTCGCTCGCACTCATGGCAACTCTGGAACGTTCTGAAGTTTATCGCTCATTCTCTCATTCTCTTGCTGTTCGCAGTATTCGTCCACTTGACGTTTCTCGCTGTCGAACATTCTACCATTTTCTCGTTGTTCGCTTCGCATTGCCGCAGTTTTCGCCACAATACATTAACAGTTAAAAATTATTAAAACTGTTGAATATAGTTTAATTGTGCTATAACATTGCGTAATTTGATCGCGTTTTTTCTGCTTTAATAGGTTCTTTCTTGAATGCAACGCGGGATCCCGCGGGTATCCAAAACAGCCCATAAATCATTCCTGTACTCATAAAATGGGTAATAGAGAGCGAAAATTTAAACTTATTGGATCGTAAATGTCTTCTTCTTCCTGCCCGAAACAGCGCGCACTTTTTCTCCGGATAAAAATGGATAAAGCGTCAAAGTGCATATCAGCTGTTTTGTGTTTACATGTATTTTCAATCTGTATACGTTGGCCAAAGTATGCTATGTGTGCATTAGGGTGGTCCAAAAACGCATGTGAAAAAGTAAAGTCGGAATTTTTATGCCCTCCCCCACTAGGATTGTTCCGTACCGAAAAAATAGACCCACATTTTTTTTACCCATATTTTTTTTATTTTGAAATCAAAAAATATTGAGAGGTCGCTCAAAGTTTTTTCCTACGACTTTACTTTTTTTCGACCACCCTAATGTGCATATGTACATATGTACATACAATCATATGCACTTGCATATATTTGAGATAACAATGAATGACTAATATTAAAAACAAATATATACATATGTACATATGAGCTATCAGGCAACAACTGACATGAAAACCATTGGCGTCAACATTTTTTTGTTGGCAATTCTGCCTACCAAAACTATAAACTAAAACTATATATATATCGATATTTTTACAGTTGGTACGTTTGGTTGGCTGTGCACATTGGCTACAATGGCGATTACCGCCGACGATGAAACGTTGCAACAAATTAAAATATAGCGGCTCCGATGCACTGGTAATTTCGCTCTACCTCTGTAAGTATTCAACTCGGAACCGAATGATGGTTGCAGCTGAAGAGGAAGGCCTGCTCTGTGATCGAAAGCCCGGGTAGAGTGGGACCTAGCTTCACTTGACATTTCCAATTGGCGTCAGTTGGCATAGAAGAGAAACGATTGGCTGATCAGGTGAAAAGCGCTGTCCTTAACTCGATGCCCGACTCGACTACTGATATTGCGCCACAAGAGCCCCAGTGGTAGATCGGTATCTAGTTTACTTGCAAAGTAAGCGCGCTTTGCTCACCTTATTATGACGATTTAAATAGTCCTAGCCGACCTTGAGGCATTCGAATTTGTTAAGGTGGGATTTTTCTTAAACAGTGAGTGAAGTAATGCAATGCTTTGGCGTTTTTTTCTGCTGAGAGAAGGGAGTCACACTAAAAAAACACTCGTGTCGAATATAGCATAACTGCATCTTTGGTTCCTCTCTGGGACGTTAAGATTTTTTAAAAGGATTTTAAAATTTCAGAGAAATTATTATTTCCAAAATTTATTTAAAAACTCCAGTGCAATAAAGAATAATATAATGGGTACCAAACAAAAGAGAAAAGTCGGTAGGTAGATTAAAGGAATCGCGTGGAAGTGATGTAGTCGCCCTGTCTGAAATCTTGTTTGACATTAAACGCCACACAGAGGTAATTCCCAATTCTGACGAGGCTGATGGTATTGCTCAACGTCATTTTAAAGAGCCGCATTTGTTTTGCGATAATATGAAATTCAGACCTAGTCATGCTATGGAAGACGACTTTGAAATTTAAAAATAGATGGTGTGGGTCGATCCTCAGCTCGTGGGTATTTTCCAGGAATTCGCGTTAGGTAAATACCTGGTCGATGATGAATTTGCCACGTCTATCGCACTAGCAATACTTAGTTTATTCGATTCTTGAGAGCCCAACCATCGCACGAGTCTCAAGCGTTTACACGAAGGTTCACATCATGGAGGAGAGTGAGTGATGCATGCCCCTACATTTTACTTCAGGGTAGCAACGGGATCAACTACTTATATGGGGCATGAGTCGGGAAGCGTTTATTTGCCAACGATCGGTCAGAAATGGCGTACGTCAGACTTAATTTTCCCAGAAGACGAGTGGAAGAAAAGTAGAAACAGGCAGAAAAAATCCTCTGTGGTTGTCGACGATCCTCCTTCTCTCAAGGTATTACTGTCCATGGAAACTTCCTTGGAAAACGGTTAAGCCTATGTGATGCGGGAGCACCGAAACGTGACGATGCTACGCTTTTGCCGGGACTACGGGCGTGTGAGGAGTTTATGCGGAGGAGGCAGACTTATTTTCTGTGTCAATGTTCTGGGTGTAGAATGGATGGTTTACGTGGGTTCAACATTCTATTTGACTAAAACTCGTTCACACCGAAAGCTTATAACTCTAGAGAAAAAATGTTTATTTAGATTTGGATTCCCGCCGTTTGACTTACTAAAAAAAAAAAATATTTTAATAGAGTTGCCAGCTCCAAAAAAAATTCCCTGAACTCATTTTGTTATATCCCTCCACTGTTCCACAGCAAATCTCTTGCAATTTGTTACCTTACCTAACTAAACTTTAAGTCGCTCCATTAGAAATTGGCAACATGCCACGCATATTCAAAAAGCATTGAAACAATGCGGATTTCCCACGATTTAAAGCAACACGAAAAGCCAAACCGTAGCAGATATGAGTCAACAAGAGGCTGATAGGGCAACTGGGAGTCGAGCAAGCATTTAGTCAGCGATTACAAATTACCAGCAGCAATCGATTGGACCTTCAACCACAGCGGCAACAAGCAGCAATTTCGCGGCTAACGGCAAACAGCCAGCGGACACAAACACAAATACAAATAGAAACAAGCACACGCAACCCCAAACAACCCAGCAAGCAAGCAGCTAACTTATTTTGGGCAACCGAAATTAGCTTCATCAAATATGCATTTGATGTGCAACGATATGATTGTGTATGTATGTATTTATGTATGTGTGGGTGCGAAATATACATATTTTGTCATTATTTGGCGCTCGATGACGATGCTCATACGTCCCGCAAGTCCATTGAGTGCACATGCAGCATTGCATTGCTAATAAGACAACGGCTTGTTTGTAGCAGCGACAGCCAGCAACAAAGGTAACAATAACGACAACAACAGCAGCAATAAATAGCAATGACAAAAAGCGACATTGCCTACAGCGAAAGGGTTTCATTTCGAGTAATGTTGCGGCACGTTTTGGACAGTAAAACGTGATCGGCATTCGCAAAAATAGTATACTTAGCACGCTGCGCATCATTCAAATTGCCAGTGTGGATGGTATAATGGCGCAGGCAGCAGGCAGCAGGCGGTAGGCGGCATGCGTTAAAAGCAACAGTGGCTGTGTGGCAGCACTGGCTGAATTCGATTTGTTTACTCTTTACAGCTGTGTTGGCTGGTGTCGCTTGCTTATGCAGTTGGTGTGTTACCGCCACTGATAATGGTAAATTATACCTGTGAAATATGAGTAGCCGTACAACGAATGCGGATGCGGATGGTGGGCAAAAATGTTTTAATGGCACCAAACATTCTCAAGCGCGTGAACGCTTGCCTACATGTACATACATATGTACCCTGTAGGGAAAACTGAATCTGTTGAAACAAATTGTTTGTAATTGACATAAACCAGGGGACCAATAAAAGTTCAGTAAGTTGCTTGAAAAAAATATATAGAAACATATTTTTAATTTGTTAATTTTTTGATTTTCTCGGGTAGGTTTTAAAACTTGTCTACCCTGTGAGCACATTTTTTCGTGAAGAGACTATATGTTTAAAGGGCAGATAAATTTTAAAACCTGCTTGAGAAAACGTACCTTAATCTTTAATTGTTGTTATCTGACAGCGCAGAGTAGTGAGAGCGCTGACAGCAGCAACGGTAGTGGCGGTATTCCATAAATGGATCTAATGGGGTTCGTCGAACGCTGAAAAATTTTGCACCTGGATTGCATATGTGGGACCTATAAGTCAATTACTTACTGGCTGCCAGACGTCCTGATTTTCCAGGATTTGTCCTGGTTTTAGAAATTTNTTCGAACGCTGAAAAATTTTGCACCTGGATTGCATATGTGGGACCTATAAGTCAATTACTTACTGGCGTAGGGCTGCCAGACGTCCTGATTTTCCAGGATTTGTCCTGGTTTTAGAAATTTTTCTTGGTGTCCTGGTTCACACCTAAATTGTCCTGGTTTTTTAATGAAGGCCAATGCAGATGCCCATTTCATTTTTGGCAGATTTTTGCTATGGTTAATGTTTCAGTTATTTGAAATCGAAAATCGATAACGAACAGTTTTTTCTTAGATGTCGAACAATATCTGGTGAGTTTACTTTCTTTCTGTTCAATTGGCGTCAGTTGGCACAGAAGAGAAATGACTGGCGTGCTGTTTTGGACTCGGCCAAAATCGCTTAGGCGGTTACAGCGCCAATAGAAAGAAGAAGACGAAGAAGAAGAAGAAGAAGAAAAAGAAGAAAACAAGGTAGAGTAGTGCACATTCATGTAACTGTAACTGAAACAAGCACGTGAGGGCCTTTTAATTAAATATTACCTTCTTTGGCAGCACTTAGTATTTAATTAAATTTCGTCTACAAATTCTACACATATGTATGTATGTATGTATGTACGTATTTCTTTAGCTTTGCTTGAGTATTTTTTCTACATTTTTTTTTTTCATTTGTCGACATTTAAAGGCAATAAATTTTTGCTCGCTACGCTGCGGCGTGTCGTGGTTTTCATTACAATTTCATGCTCATCANACACACCATACTATAAATATGTACATATATACATATGTATACTGAAACAAGCACGTGAGGGCCTTTTAATTAAATATTACCTTCTTTGGCAGCACTTAGTATTTAATTAAATTTCGTCTACAAATTCTACACATATGTATGTATGTATGTATGTACGTATTTCTTTAGCTTTGCTTGAGTATTTTTTCAACATTTTTTTTTTTCATTTGTCGACATTTAAAGGCAATAAATTTTTGCTCGCTACGCTGCGGCGTGTCGTGGTTTTCATTACAAT
This sequence comes from Rhagoletis zephyria, assembly GCF_001687245.7. Lineage (NCBI taxonomy): Eukaryota > Metazoa > Arthropoda > Insecta > Diptera > Tephritidae > Rhagoletis > Rhagoletis zephyria. Next base: position 1,248 of record NW_016177325.1, on the reverse strand, counting down.
TTCATGCTCATCATAAAATTGCACTTAAAGTTGTGCAAAAACTGACTTTTGGCCATCATAGCGGCGACTGCAACAACAATAATAATTAATGTATGTATGTATAAGTGGGACAGACAAATTGGCACTGGCCATTTAACGTGCAGCCTTTAAGTAATGTAGTATACTATATTTAATATGGCATATGTATCTTTCATACTTACCTGCATACATATATAACTGATATTCACATAAACATTGGTAGTGCTTACATTTGGGCGGAGTAATTTAATTTCGAAAAAAGTGTATGGTATGTTCGAATTCTACTTTCGTTTCCCAATTTTTTAAGGAAAAATCAGTGTATTATGATTTTTTCTGAACGAAACTAATTTTTCATTNCATATATAACTGATATTCACATAAACATTGGTAGTGCTTACATTTGGGCGGAGTAATTTAATTTCGAAAAAAGTGTATAGCATATTCGAATTCCGATTTTGAATGGAAAAATCAGTGTATTATGATTTTTTCTGAACGAAACTAATTTTTCATTTATGTATAAAATTTTTAGTTTTCTTCATACAATAAACTGTTTTTCCTTTCGAAAATTGGTAGGGACAAACGTGGCTTTTGGTATATAGTTTTTATGGCCATTTTTGCTTAGATTTAAGCGTAGAATTTTAATTTGCTATACACTTTTTTCGAAAATTTTGCTCCGAACAAATTACTCCGCCCTAATGTACATACATAAGTTCGCAAGCATACTAATATTGTTTTGTCGCATTTTAACCACCAGCTATACACATACATATATGAAGTGTGTATTATGGTGGTATAAATAATTCAGTCGTTTACGGACTTTAANTTGCAAAGTAGCATACAAAAACCATAACAAACAACTTAACTAAGTCACACAACATCATCGCGTATAAGATTCAAATATTTATAAAGTAAATAATTCCGGAAACTGTCTTTCGACTCACCAGGCGCACGCCACAAATCGGAAGGGAAACTCGGCCAAACACTAACATATGTGTACGCGCCAATCTATTATTGTTATTAGTCTTACAAAAGGCAAAAGTCTTTCGTTAGATGGTTGTCGGTTTTGTTTGTCGTTTAGCAAAATTATATTAAATTAAAAAATCTATATACTTACATACATTATTTAAACAATTAAAACTAAAAATTAAAAGAAATTTTAATTAAAAAAAAAAGATAAAAATAAAAAAAACAATAAAATAAAAGCTAAATAATACAAAAAATATGTTTCCC
>NW_016177324.1:0-8580 GCF_001687245.7 Rhagoletis zephyria | reverse complement strand
ACCGGTTTATCCGTTTTTTTTTTAATACATATTTTCAAAATCGGCTATCAAAATCAAATTGCAATTTTTCAAATAACTCGAAACCCGGTTTTGGAAATAGGCGAATAATGAATACCCTATTAGTTAACCACTTTATTTGATTTTTCCGACAGGATGGTAAGATGATTTATTTTGGAACGAATTTCCGTCATCCCTTGTCAAGTTTGGTTTGTAGACAAACCGGTTTCGGCTTTGTGCCATCTTCAGTGTCATTTTTCGTTCGGAGAACGACTTGACAAGTGATGACGGAAATTTGTTCCAATATAAATCACTTTATTTATTCTTCTATTTGCATTAAAAGCTTCCTTTATATGAGTAGTCCATTCGCAAAATGAACTATATATCGACTGCTGAGTGGAAGATCGACTTTTAAAGAACGCCCTATTTCAGAATTTTATTGAAAAACACCCTATCTCAGAATTCGGTTCAAAAACGTCCTATCTTACTTCAAAATTGATTGAAAATGTGCTGATACAGGGAGTTTTTGAATCGGCAGCTGAGATAGGACATTTTTGGTAGGAATTCTGAAATAGGGCGTTCTTGAAAAGTTTTTTGAGATAGGGCGTTTTCGAACTGGCTGCCGAGATAGGTCGATCTTCCAATCAGCAGTCGATATGTAAAAGTTGTTCAAGTAGTTTCATGTCCACTAAAAAGAAAATGCAAAATATTTCTATATTTAGAAAAAAATAGGATGAAATGTTAACTACTCTTGCAAAGTCGCTATCATACTTATATAATAACTTAGAAATCTGCTTTAGGTCGTATAGACTGTTAATGTTATGTTGTGTTATGTTATGTTATAATGTTATTAGGCTCTTATTTGTCAAACTTTTCAGGTAATAAAAAAGATATTCAATTTGGATGTTGTTTGTGTTGGCGTAGTTGTTTTTTGTTTTTATTTATGGCTTATTATTATAAAATCACATACGGCTGTTTGCAAGTGGACTACTCATATATATGTAGTAGAGATGTTAATTTTTCAGCCTTTTCCGATCCCTGGATTTTCGGGATGCCGTTATCACATTTCCGGGATCCCGTGATTAGTCCAGGGATTTAGATATTCATTACTTTTCAAAAACTTAAATCGAAAAAATTTATTCTATATTGTTTGAGGAGCTCGCCTACCATAAAACAACTAGTAAATACATTGGTTTAAAACCTACTTTTTTATTTTAAGCGGCGTTTTTGTTTTTTTCTCTCTGACGTTAGGATTTATTTTAAAGGACTTTGTAATATCAAAGATATATATGATTAATTCCAAAAATTCGATGAGACGCAGAAAAAACATATGGGTATCAAATGAAAGAGGAAATTTCCTAAAATTAAAAAAAAAAAATACATTTTTGAATTCACAAGGACGAAAAGGTAGTTTTTTAAGCTGATAAAGTTAGAAGGGCCACATTCGAGGATGTTATCGAGTTTATATAAGTCCTTAACATATATTATTTTCAAAAACACATATAGCGAAATTTCAAGGATAAAAGTTTAACTAGTCCTTTTGCACCAAAAACTTCAGCCTCTTTAAATTTTACAGGACTTTCTATTTAATTTGATACCCATACGAAATTTAACTATATTTGGCCCAAGGGGCCCATGGTTTCGTGAATACATAGATATTTGTGTATAAAATTTACTATCGCGCGGTGTTATATTTATGTATAATGAGCTAGACATTTATAAAAAAAATATTCATTATTACATAAAACAAGTAAGAAAGTCTAAGTTCGGGCGGAGCCGAACATTAAATACCCGGCGCAAGTATTTAATATATGACTTTCACCTTCCCGAAACCTTCCGCTAGATGGTAAGCCGGGGTGTATTAATTTTGAGTAAATTAGCGTCCTTAAATTTCGAAATATTGCAGTTTCAAGTATTTCTGAAATTTATCGTTATATGAAAAGCGCCGTAATTTTTGTCCGATTTCAATAATTTTCAACATTTTGCTTATATGTGGCAAGCACAATAACCACACCGAGTTTGGTACAAATTGGTAGAACGAGTTACCGATATACATATATGTGATCATAAGTGGGCGGTGCCACGCCCATTTTCCAAAATTTTACCATAAACGTATTTCTTGGTAAAGAATTATTGCAAGCATCAATTTTGACTAAATAAGCTTTAATATTTACTGATTTATCGAAGATTTTGTATTTCTATAAATTACCGTTATATGGGATGTGGGCGTGGTTATTGTCCAATTTTTTTAATTTTCGGCTAGTATGCTATACCAAGGCCACCAACTGTGCCAAGCTTGGAAGAAATTGGAGCAGCGGTTACCAAGATATACACATGTAACCATAAGTGGGCGTGGTTCCGCCCATTTTCCAAAAATTTATAATATTCTTATTTTTCGTCTAAAAATTATTGTAAATATCAATTTTGAGTGAATTATCTTCAGTAGTTACTAAAATATCGCAGTTTTCGTATTTCTGGAAATTACCTTTATGCGGGAAGTGGGCGTGGTTACTGTCCGATTTCGCCCATTTTCAATACCAACCTACCTTGGATAAATGGAAACCTACATACCAAATTTCGTTCGAATATCTCAATTTTTGCTCGAGTTATCGTGTACACGGACGGACGGACAGACGGACAGACGGACGGACAGACAGACATGGCTTAATCGATTTCTCTATTCATTCTGAGCATTTATGTATACATTTGTCTATATCTATCTCGATTCGTTTTGGCTGTTACAAACAACCGTTATGTGAACAAAATTAATATACCCTTGTGCACAAGTGCGCTCGGGTATAAAAAGAAATATAGCCAATACTGTTCAAGAAAAGCAGATTCTATTATTGCAATCAGTGCAAATTACAAATCCCGAGAATCCAGGGATTATTTGCCAAGAACCCCGGGATTTTTGTGACCTTAAAAAAGCCCGGGATTAACATGCGTGTGACTGCCGTTATGATTGAGCTTTTTTATGTCATCCAATTTTATAAGCACAAACTAGAGTACCCTCAAAAAGTTTAACTAAAGCATACACCTCAAATGAGCACTTTTAGATAAACCTTAATTTTAATTAGTGCAAGAGAACACAAAGCAGCAATTTCAATTACTTAAGCAACCTAATCAAATACATATGTATACTTACGCATTCCTTATTTTCNAAGCAGCAATTTCAATTACTTAAGCAACCTAATCAAATACATATGTATACGTATTCCTTATTTTATCCTCTTCTATGCCTATTGTAAGCCTCTTTCACGCAATACACGACGAATTACAAAACGATCAAAGCAATAATCCACATTTGTACATCTATGAACGCACTGTGAAATTATAAAGCAATTTCTAGAGATTGCATTTGTCCTATTTAAATTGTAAGCTCATTGAAAAGTCATCAAAGAGTGCACCCCAAAGTGTTGCAACAATCAATTGATTGTCGAATGAAAAAAGATTATGTGACATGCATTCTAATCAAGTGGTATTCCAAAAAGACGGAAATCAAAGTAAAATTAGAAAAATGCGAATGAATGGAATGAATGGGCTTCATTTGAAGTCAATAACAACACTTAATAAGTGGAGTGGTAATCGAACGTATGCTTCCAATTATTTAGTTCAAATATGAGGTCACATATGCACATTGCATATGAATACATGCATACATATGTACATACATATATACATATACATAAATTTGTATGCAGTTGCGTGTTGATACCCAGTACGGCATAGCTCAACAACTAATTATCTCAGTAAAAGTAATTTATTTCTACTTATGTAGTAACTAACTTCAAATTGATTTATAATCAGCTAGCAGCTTCCTTGATATAAACCAAATGCTTACACTTTTGATTGCACCTTTGCAAATACATAATTCAATATTAGTTGAAAAATCATCTAACTTTTGGGCAATTAACTAGTTCAGCATTTAATTCTAAAGACATCTGCAAAAGAAACATATCGACTTTGAAGTGCTTTAAGCCAAATGCGTTTTAAAGTAGTTGAAATCAAATGCAAAGTCGGATAATTGTCTGCTTCCTAGGACCTCGCCATGTTAAAGTCAACAGTTCGTTCTAAGGAAGAAAATCAGATCTTCAATTAGTTGTGGTGGGTAAAAAACTGGTTGAAAACTAGGTCCATTCCATACTGGATATTTAAGCGGAGTACCGCGGATGTGATTAGATGCACAAAAATGTGTTGATACTTAAATGTACATAAGTATTATACTTACTTACATATGTATGTGTTTATGTACATATATATGTATATATGTACATATGATACTATTGAAAAATTGTTTTTTTTGCTTATGGNTAAATGTACATAAGTATTATACTTACTTACATATGTATGTGTTTATGTACTTATATATATATGTATATATGTACATATGATACTATTGAAAAATTGTTTTTTTTTTGCTTATGATGTAATCGGATTCTATTTTAACACCACATATTTAGACTAGGGTGTACATTTATAAATTAATAGGAAGTTCAAAGTTTAACACATTTTTTCAGTTTACATATAGGAGCATTCCACGTACATAATTACACNTATTTAAGCGGAGTACCGCGGATGTGATTAGATGCACAAAAATGTGTTGATACTTAAATGTACATAAGTATTATACTTACTTACATATGTATGTGTTTATGTACATATATATGTATATATGTACATATGATACTATTGAAAAATTGTTTTTTTTGCTTATGGTGTAATCGGATTCTATTTTAACACCACATATTTAGACTAGGGTGTACATTTATAAATTAATAGGAATTTCAAAGTTTAACACATTTTTTCAGTTTACATATAGGAGCATTCCACGTACATAATTACACCGGCACACAAATAAAAGTGGTGTGTGCTGTTAACCAGGCGAACCTAGCGACATGTATTTTGACAAACCGAATCCGAATCTAAGGTTCGTTTGACTGCTACACCGGGTTAATTGCGAAAATTGTGGGTCGAAATACATGTTGGTAGTAGAGAAGCCAGATCGAAATAAGNGAAAGGCCATTCAACCAAAAGTTGAATGCAAAGTTGAACAATGCAAACACCTTTTTATGGCGAATATTTTGATATTTTTTCATATTTTGATATTTTTAGCCATTCAACTTTTTTTTTCGTGCAACCCTGCGCTGAGTTGAACGCAAATGTTGAACGCAAAGCTGAACAATGCAAACACACTTTAAGGTTCGTTTGACTGCTACACCGGGTTAATTGCGAAAATTGTGGGTCGAAATACATGTTGGTAGTAGAGAAGCCAGATTGAAATAAAAAAATTTGATTTTTGTATCGATTCGAATCGAAATAAAAATAATCGATGCTGGAACAAAACTTTTTTTCGTATGCCGGCGTTATTAGCATTTACCTAATATTATAATGGGTTTAATTAAAGTACATCGCTTCATGGAATACATTTACGGTGACCATTCGTACCCATTTTGGTGGGACAGTACCGATTTGGAGAAAATTGTGCTGCTGAATACTTTTTAAAAGTCGGGACCTATAAGTGTTCGTTGTACTAAAATTTAATGGGCTACAAAACTGCATGCTCAAACAACTTATAAAAATCTGATTAAAATATTTTAAATTTTTGATCAACATTTGTTAAAATTCGTCGAATTTTTGTAGATGTTCTACAAAGTTGAAATTTTGATTTACGTGGTTTCTTCTAAATAGTAAGCTATATTCTCATAAAAAAGTAATAAACATTTCTCAAACAAAGAAAAGTAGCCAAAATTTGCAAACATTCTCGCCAACGTATATGTTGTGTGTATACAATTTGCGATCATTGTTCAAGTTTTTTTCTCTTTTTTTGTCTTAAACAAATCTGTGTTAAAAGATGTTATGTCTTTTTATTCTAAAAGCAAAATTGTATGTTCCGATTAGATGCTTTAGAAATGTCCCGATTTTTTTCCACGGACATCTGGTCACCGTAGGTGTATAAATTAGAAAAAAAAACATGAATCCAAGCAGTAAAGGCTTCGAGAGAATATAAATCCGGGAATCCCAGGTGCGGTGCTCTTCTACAAACTTTCAAGACTCTTTTGCGCGTCTAAGCAGTTTGTCGATGGAAACAAAGTGAAGTGCAACCCATTCCCAATACATCTGACCAAAAATGTACCTAATAAATCTGGCGAAGTACGGACAGTGGGAGAGATATTGCTATGTACATTTCTCATGTTCCAAACAATATGTGCACAGTGGATCATCGAAGATGCCTATGGTGACCATACGTATGTCATCTCCATGGATTGTGCCCGTCATTAGTCCTATAAGAGTTCGTAGCTATTACCCTGTCAGGACTTTTTGGGAAACACTTCATTGTTTTCTAGGTGGCAGCACTGCAACAACAGGCTATCCAGCCTCAAATTTCATTCCTGAACTAAAGAGATGCGAGTGATTTTTAATAACTTTCGAGTAGCTTGGGTGTGACTGCGGAGACTGGTTTTATGTCCTCGCCACCTTTCATCAATTATGAACCGCTTCTTTTAGTATTCTAAAGACTTCCAATTGAGAGACCTTTGTCGTTATAGCGATGATCGCACAAGTAGACACTTGGGTCACAGCAGTTCGTGTGAGAGATTCGGTAGGACCACTTTGCCTCAGTAGCTTGGACTAAGGGTAGATAAATGACCAACGAATGCGACGGCAAGAATGGCTACATTCTCGACAAATCATATTGCTCAAGCACAAATAAGCATCTACTCGGCATTCATGGGCATGGGCGGACAACGAAAGCAAGGTCGCCCAGAAATACAACGCCCTCTCTGTAAAATGTTGTACGTATGTCCTAAATTCTACTTATTTCGTAAAGGTATTTTACTGTTACCAAACGAGATCTCCTTTAATATTTTATCAAATTTAATGAGTGATATCTCATTTTTAAGCGGAGAAGCTCACGTACATGCGAAAAATAGTCACGCTTTTCAAATTTAGTTATTTATTAAAAAGGGGGTTTTTAAAAAGCTGAAAGCAAATTGAATGATTTAAACACCATTTTGAAGGACTGTGTCGCTGGTTGAGGTAAAAGATAAACACGTTTTAATGCGGTTGACATTCGCTTGAAATCTTAGTGACTTAAATATATATCGAGTAAAATATTGCAACGTATTTTGGGAATGCGGGAATGCCAGGCATTTAAATGACCTATTAATCAGAATTAATAATTTTGGTATAGGATTGCCAAATATAAAATCTCATTCAAAGACAGTTCTAGTTCTTCGACATTGTACTTTCAGTGTTCAGTTATGAGTGCACTCATCGCAAAATCATGCAGGACGTCCCCAGAAGGAACCAGCTCATTAACAACTGAAACAATAGCGGAATCCATCGTTAAGTGAGAAGAAATACCGTGAATGTCCAATTACTTCGACATGCCGCACCATTGAGTATACCGAACTTCTGCGTGTTACGATTGGTCCAGCAAATAACATCGCCAATGTCACAGTGTCTAAGACTTTCATTCGGAGACAACGGGATTGAGATCTGTCAAGTTACTACAGTTAAATCAACCGGCTGACCCCTGAACTCATTGCTTTATGGCGATTCGACATAATTAGGACAATTCTTGATGAATGCCCTAAAACGCATTAATGAGGCAGTTAAAGGATTTCATCTCAAATAAGTTATGTATAAAACTTATTTACATTGCTGATATTTTTTAATGAAAAATATATAAAATCCACAGCAAGTTTTACGAGTAAAAAAGCAGTACAAAATTGTTTTCTTGGCGTTCATTGCGGCACACCTTTTGCGCCTGGCCCTTTGCTGGAAAAGTTTTAAATTTCACACAAAGCTACAAAGTTTTATCTGGCATCAGCTATAGAGGCAATTGTCGAAATATTTTGCGTCTTGGAAATAATAGCAACTTTTTAAACAGTGCACATAGGGGTATTTAGCCGATTTATGCGGCGAAAATTATTTTTGTGAATATTTCAACTCGAAATGTTTAGAAAAGACGTGTTATGACATATAGAATTGTAAATGTTTAAAATCAAGTAGGTTAAAACATTAACAGAGTTGCCACCTGTTAAAAAATTTTGTTCAATTTGTTATATGAATTGCTGCAATATGGGTATCAATGAAAATGGGTTTGAAAAGGCTTTATCTCTAAGGAACCTTCCAGCGTTTAAAAAATCAAATTCAACTTTAATTGAAGGAATTAAATAATTCAAATATGTATCACAGGATAGGTAAGAAATGGGTGTATTCGAGGTGCAATTAATGCGGCAGTGTTACTCTTTTATGATAGAGTATCACGTTCTACGCGAAAATTTGGACGAATAAAATTTTGACAATCAGTTACTCATCATTGGCAAATCAAAAGCAACATAAACATTTTTACTGCGCAATTTCTGCAACATTTTAGAAAAGTTGAAGTTGAGCTTCAGCAACATGTCATCAGGAAAGCAACAAGTCTGCAATATTGCAGTAATTATTACGTAACTCGAACGCACCAATTGTAATAAAACTATATTTTTGTAATAATAACAGTCTTATTTATTGTTAAGAGAATTTTGTAGGCATTAACTTGGAGTAAATTAGCGTCCTAAATTACTGAAATATCGGAGT
>NW_016177323.1:0-8580 GCF_001687245.7 Rhagoletis zephyria | reverse complement strand
ACATACATACATACAAGTGAAGTTAAATAAAAGCTTGTAATAAAAAAAGCGCCACAGGCGAAAATTTGTAATAAAAAATCGCGCGTAAGATATATGGAAGTATTGCATTTTTTAGAAAAAAGCGCTGTAATTACTATTTAAACGAAGGTTTTCAATTGTCCAAGGTGTTTTTATTCATAACATATTTTGGTTTTAAGTAACGTTACGTAAAAAATCAATGCTAAAATGCGCATTGCCAAACAACTAAAACTAAAAGGCACTTAAACGCGAAGGAAAGCCCACGAAATTTCATGGCTTTAAAGTGTGTGTTTAACCGCTTCGATGAGTTTCTCGAAGGGATCTTGCCGATTATTTTCAATGGACTTTCTCCACAAAAATTCTACGATAATGTCTGCGAAATTGGCCGGGTTGTTGTAGTTATCTTTTTGTAAAACCCGCTTTACCACTCGCCACTGTGACTCGATACGCTGGGTATGAGTCCCATCTAGCGCCACAAAAGGGTTGTCTGGGTCGCTGTGATTCACCTTTTGGTGCTCATACCCATAACTCGGTAAGCAATCGTATGCCTTCCAGAAGTCCGTGCGAATGGTAGTGCCTTCAGCAACGTGCTTATGGATTAGGGGTATGAGCACCTCCGTCGATCGCACATTATCCGGACACTCTTCGAGCCTGATGTCTTCGCTCCAGTCCTCTATCATTCCGAGAACCCAGTGACCCTCGACCCTCCTCCCTAAAAGGTAAGAAAAAATAAAATGAGTATCCTGTTTAATAGATAAAAGTCAAATTCAAATTACCTTTGTTGAACTTTCTCTTTCCAAATTTACTTTCGTCAATTTGAACTATTTTCCCGGGCCCTCCAATTTTTGCGCCATGCTCCTCCTTTTCGAGTTGGTAATAAACCACTGCCTTCCGACAGTAGCTATACCAGTCGGTTATTGTCCTGCTTGACAAGCAGGGGCCCTCGACATAGTTTTCAAGTTTAACTTAGAATTGCGTATAGTGCCCCGAATAGCAATACATCATATAAAATATATGGGGCAGTGATATTTTGGCGTTCTCGAACCAAGTTCCCTCGGCTCTCGATACGCTCGACTTGGTTCGGCATGGCCCCTTCCGGCAACGAAAGCTGCCTAAATCGGCGTTCCCCATGCCATATATCGCCATAGGGGTTCTGTGGGTTCTACATAGTTTCGTCCGCAGCATCAAGCCGTTTTGCTCGGAAAATGCGATGCACTGCTCAACCGTACCCAACTTGTCGCGAACCTTATAGCTGGCCCAAATATTTTTAATTTGCAGCGCGGGTAATTTGTTGCCTCTTGCTGCACCAGTGCTTGTTGATGGTACATCTGAATCTATAAATATAATCTGTAATGCTTGTAAATTAAGATAAATATAATAGAACTTACCGTAATCCGTATCACTCATTTTTAAACAAATATATTTAGTTTACAAAATAAATTAAATAAACGAAAGATAGCTATGCCGTTTTTGTGGAAATGGAAAACAACGGCAAGTTAAATAGAATGAGCGTCGTTATTGGTTGCCACTTGAATAAAATTTACGGTGAAATATAATGTTACGACTGCGTTTAAACGNCAACGGCAAGTTAAATAGAATGAGCGTCGTTATTGGTTGCCACTTGAATAAAATTTACGGTGAAATATAATGTTACGACTGCGTTTAAACGGCGCCGCCATCTACGTTTTGTATTCGTTTAAATCGCCCGATTAAATATTTCAAAATGCCCTATATACATTAAAATATATTTTTACCATAATATTAATATATATATCACCGATTTAAAAGAAACTCTTAAATATATGTGCATAACTAAGACCGTGAAATTAATATTTTCCTTTTAGCCTTCAATCCCGTAATGCATCAGAAAGTATTTTTGGCTAAAAAGAACTATTAACATTTTCAACGATGTGGCACCTCATTCATGGCGGCCATCGCTGAACAACAGTGTGTTTACTATTCTTTGAGAATAGAAAAATATTTTAAGAACACTTTTATAAGCACTAATGGTCAAGTTTTTAGTAATAAAAAGATGTGCATCCATTTGTTTATGAAGAACAGATGGTGTATTAATAAAAAGAAAAGTTATTAGTGCAGTATTTATAAAAAAATAACTGTGAAGCAGTGGGGAAATTTTAACAACGAATAACTTAAAAACTATTAGCATTTGTACACAAAATGTTGATGATATCCGTCAATGAGCACCTCCTCAACACCCCCTGCGAATTTCATAAAAAAATTCGTAATACTTTGGGTGATATAGGAAATGGTCCATTATAGGAAATCTCAGTCATAAAGTCTAGCAGCCCAGATCCCACTATGCAGAAAGTCGCAAAAAAGGGGTAATTGACGAAAAAAGGGTCACCATATTATGTTTACTTTTCTTCGCAATTAAAAAAAAATGTGAGATCCCTAGTCAAAGTCAAATTTACATGTATTATAAAGTATTTTCGTAGTGCATCTTTTCCTACTTTCAGGAGGAAATATATTTTAATAGCATGGCCCTAAAACAAAATCTCTGAAAAGGGGCAAAAGTCGCACATAATTTTGGAAAAGGGTCAAAAAATCAAAATACTCAANTAAAAAAAAATGTGAGATCCCTAGTCAAAGTCAAATTTACATGTATTATAAAGTATTTTCGTAGTGCATCTTTTCCTACTTTCAGGAGGAAATATATTTTAATAGCATGGCCCTAAAACAAAATCTCTGAAAAGGGGCAAAAGTCGCACATAATTTTGGAAAAGGGTCAAAAAATCAAAATACTCAAAATTCCTCACCCGTCATGGTTACTTCCGAGAATATCTTCATAGAATGGGAAGGGTGGACTCACCATTACCATACATTCTTCACCTGCGAACACTTCTATTTTCGCGCAGAATTTTGGTAGAAAGATACGGAGACATAACTCCGAACAACATAATTGGGGTAATAATCTCCAGTGCAGAAAAGTGGGAAGCAGTTGCGAAATACGTGAAATTCATACTCCGCTGCAAACGAGAGGGCGGTTGTCTACTGAGGACACCCGAATGAAACTCCCCTACAAAAGAGCAGCCCCAAGGCTCTAGCAGCGCGCTCCTGCATCTGAAGACATGCAGAATTGCGGTGCCAGATGCGGGATTCCTGCGCGGGCGGTGGGAGTTTGGGTTTTAGTGGGTAGCCCAACACACTGAAATGATTAAACAAACAACAAATACAAATGTAATAGATGTAGATGTTCTCGAGGAAGAATGCAGCGGGTATGGCCCAAATCGAGGAGAGCTTAAATATACTAAGCCACCTCCGAGAGCAGAGCCGCAAAAGAGAGGTCGAACTCGATCCGACTCCCCTACAGGCGAGCCGGAAAAGAAAAAAATACTAACTATAATAATAATAGTAGTAATAACATTATTATTAATAGTGGTAATAAAAATAATGGTAATAACGATAATAATGCACAGAAAACCGTACCAGATAATCAATGGAAAACGATTGGAAAAGGCAGAAAGCCCAAGCTAGGGCCAGAGCCAGGTGAACCTTTGGTCAGTATGGGCGGGGCGACTAGCCGCAAAAAAAAGAGGGTGAGAGAAAATAAGAGTCTCGCCAAACTAATTGGTAAGCCAGCTGAGGGTAAAATCTATGCAGAGGTGCTGGGAACGATACGCGGTAAGCTCCAACCTGAGAAGACGGAGACCGTAATTCGATCTGTTCGGAAAACCCACGAAGGTGGCGTGCTTATCGAAATGGAGCGTTGTGGCGACCACTCAGCATTTAAGGAAAATGTGTGCACTGCCATTGGCCAGCTTGGAGATGCCCGTATTTTCACTAGACATTTACGTCTAGAAGTTCTGGGCATGGACTGCCTAACCACGGCCCCAGAAGTGGAGAAGACTATACGCGGGGAATTAGGAGACAAGATGAAGGGTCAACTTCGCGTCTCTCTCCTCGCTGTAAACTCGCAAGAACAAAGAATGGCCGTGGTGGAAATCGACGAACTGCCAGGCCGGCCTTTTATTGAAAAGGGGAAGCTGCGAGTAGAGCTCGGAACACTTTGACGACTGCAACTTCACGACGTAACGACAGCGACATCATTTTGTCGACAAATGTCGCCTTGAAGCCAGCTTCTTAAACATTTTGAAGACCTCAGCGACATAGCAAACAGCTGATTTTAAAGTTTGACATTTTGGTATATTTATTTCACAAATTGTGTAGTTTTATTTAAGTAAATAAGAAAAACATGAACAATCAAGAATATGTGATTAATTTTGCGACAACGATTGCTAAAATTGCGCGTATTACCAACTTAGCTCATGAAGCGTATAACGAGCTCCATGGAAGCAACCGAAGATGGTGGGTCCATCCGGTTAACATTACACGCGAGGAAGAAGGATTTTTTAAAACATGTATTCAACAGCTTAAAGAAAAGGATGAGGAGCATTTTTTTAAAGCAACTCGGATAAACGTTTCTAGCTTCAATTTATTGTTGTCACTGCTAAAAGAAAGAATGGAGCGATTTTCTAATAGGAAGGCAGTTGATCCTGAGACGCGTTTGGCGGTAACACTTATGTATGTAAGCAAATTTGAAATAATTATTACATTTTTATACTTAACCAGGTAACAATTTCAGTTTCTTAGCACAAGGATGCAATTTCCATGTGATTTCTTGGGCTTACAAGCTTGGAATTTCAACTGTTCGGAAAATCATATATGAAACATGTGACGCTATTTGGGGTGAGTTACAGGTTGTCTATTTGTCACCTCCAAACGTAAGCGAACTTAAAGCCATTGCAAACAAGTTTTACGTAAAGACTGGCATGCCTAATTACTTAGGAGCTATAGATGGGAAGCACATCCGTATAGTCAGTCCAAGGAACAGCGGATCATTGTACTACAATTACAAAAAAACGTTTAGCATTGTACTAATGGCGGCTTGCGATGCTAATTATGTGTTTACATATGTAGATGTCGGAGCACTAGGCAGCCAAAGCGACGGTGGAGTACTTTCCCGCAGTGCCTTTGGAAGAAAATTGTTGAATGGCACTCTAGAAGTTCCTTGCGACACAAATTTGCCAGGTACATCGACTAACTTTCCGTATTATTACGTTGGCGACAGTGCGTTTCCACTGAAACAAAATTTAATGCGACCATTTCCCGGCCGTAACTTACCACAAAACAACTTGAAACTTGCACTTTATTACTTTAAAATTTAATGGCCCACGAAACTACATACTAAACATTATTCTAAAAATTCTGGTTAAAAAGTGTTAAGTTTTGGAGAATATTTGTTCATTACTTTTTAATTTTTGTACAAAGTTTTAAAATTAGATTTATATGGCCTTTGTTAGATAATGAGGTATACTTTTATAAAAATTAATAAACATTAAGCATACAAAAAGAAATACTCAAAACTTGTCAAAATGTCGCGACCCTATTAATTTGTCCGACATTGAAATGCATTTCACAAAGCATTACTTGAAAGAAAATCTTTTAATAATTCACGTAACTGAAATGCATTTGTGTATGAGCGATTGACAGATCTTGCTTGATATGAATCCAGAGCATTTACTTCCTCTCTCCAACGGCCGTGAATTTCTTGGTTTCCAACTGAGTGGTCAGCAAGTTCAAGGGTAAAGTAGTTCCTGTCATTTTGTAACATCAAAAAGTTATGAAGAACTACGGTAGCTAAAACAATTTTGTCTGCATTCTTTGGGCAAGCATGTATTATTGTATGTAGTACTCTCCATCGGTTGGCCAAAATTCCGAAAGCATTTTCTATGTGTACTCGGGCTTTAGACAACATCATGTTAAATTTGTCTTTATCTTGTGGTAAGTTACGGCCGGGAAATGGTCGCATTAAATTTTGTTTCAGTGGAAACGCACTGTCGCCAACGTAATAATACGGAAAGTTAGTCGATGTACCTGGCAAATTTGTGTCGCAAGGAACTTCTAGAGTGCCATTCAACAATTTTCTTCCAAAGGCACTGCGGGAAAGTACTCCACCGTCGCTTTGGCTGCCTAGTGCTCCGACATCTACATATGTAAACACATAATTAGCATCGCAAGCCGCCATTAGTACAATGCTAAACGTTTTTTTGTAATTGTAGTACAATGATCCGCTGTTCCTTGGACTGACTATACGGATGTGCTTCCCATCTATAGCTCCTAAGTAATTAGGCATGCCAGTCTTTACGTAAAACTTGTTTGCAATGGCTTTAAGTTCGCTTACGTTTGGAGGTGACAAATAGACAACCTGTAACTCACCCCAAATAGCGTCACATGTTTCATATATGATTTTCCGAAACAGTCCGAACATTAAATAAACAAAAGATAAATAGCCAAAACTAGACTGTCACTTAACTTAATTACCTGACCGCAAGTGTGCATATATAACTAAAAATAAATAAAGCACTTCGCGTGCATATATACGTAAGTCTTATTCACTTATTCTACTGTAGATTCCATACTGGCTGAGAGGTACTTTTCAATTTCACCGAAAACTAAAACCGACACTTTGGCCTCTATTTGGTTAACTGTGTTTGGTGGAAGACCATCTTCCGATATTTTCGCTGCCAAACTTGCAAAATGAAGTGCGGTGGAGTCCTGCATTTGTCTTTGACCCACGAATGCCGCACAGGTTTCGGAGATGCTTGAGCCAGCCATTTCCAGAAACTTTTGAAATTTATCACTGTCCTTTTTCTGAAAAGATGCATTGAAGGAAGTGCATTAGGGAAATTGTCAAAAGAACAAGAATTATACATTTATACCTTTTGCTCTCGTGGATTTAAAACCTTACTTTGAGGACTTTCTATTGCAGGTGGAGAAATGTTTGCTGAATTGATATCAACAATTTCAACCACTTCACTTTCTTCTATAAATTGAGTATCATCTGCGCTTATACTTCCAATAGTGCTGAAAAATACAATTTAAAATAAATGTGATGCAATTTTTAGTCATTTGTACAACGATTTTGGGGTGGGGCCCCTTGGAAGCTGTTTGAAAATAGGGGAGATTGGGGTTTTTTGCAAAGGAAAATGAAAGTTTTCCAACAAAAAAATATAACCCTCACTAAGTAGAATTCTCCTTTCTGTTTTGCCGAAGAACAACTTTTGTAGAGAACACCTTCGGCATATTTCGCAAAAAGGACCATAATTCAAACCAAAATTATTAATAAATTAGTGCAGAGATATAGTAAATTATTATTTTTAAATAAAGTGTAGAAACTTGTCTAGAAGTATGTATAAAAGTTTGTCGATTCGGGTCACACGTTTGGGCACAGCAACCCAACATCGTTGTACATATAATTAAAACGTACCCTAGATCTGCAGTATATCTGCGTGCTTATTTAATATCACTTACCGCCTGGAATTCGATACATTTTCCAAAAATGATAGTGATTCGAAGTATCTCCATTTTTTCCTTGGTGTTTCAGCAATACTGCCGGAAGCGAGTTGATCCATCCTTTTGCAGCGCTTATAGGAGTCGCGGAGGCTCTTCCATCGTTTCTTGCACTCCTGTAGTGCGATTCCCATTTTTCCTAACGACCGATATTCGTTATTGATAATGAACGACGTTTGTAGCTTGCAGTAGCGAATAGGCTATTCTCAAAAACACACTTAACGACAGAATTCGTTAGGCATGTCGGTAAAGAAGTTTACGACGATTTTCGTTAATTGCAAAGATAAATATGGCAATATTGACGTTTGACATTTAATATTTGAAAGAAAATTTGATTATTGTTACGCGTATTATTATTGTCGGGACTGTTGTGTGTGAATATATTATGGGAAAAAAAAACAGAAGCGCTAGAGCTACTACGGAGCAGTACCACAAAATGCTGGACTTTTTCCTTGGCAATAAGGGCCTCGCGGAAGGCAAGTTCTCCGCGATTCATGGCCGGCAAGAAGCTTCCCGGAAATGGGAAGAGCTAGCGATGTTGCTAAATAGCTCAAATGGTGCCGAAAAATCTGCAGCTCAGTGGCAAGTAGTAAGTTATAGTAGATCACATAGTAGATGATATCTGCAAAACACAATAATTGCAATTTTTGTATTAGGTTTGGCGCGATTTGAAAAGCCGGACTTCCGTCAAGGCAAGAGAGCGCAGGAAGCAAATGGCGGCAACAGGAAATGCTCCAATGTTAACAGCTCCGCTTTCTGATTTAGATCAGAAAGTTTTGAGCTTACTTGGTACAGAATATGTGGAAGGGAGTAGCCAATGTGTGGAAAGTATTCCGGAGGAAGATGTTAGTACAAATATAGATGTATATATGTACATAGATAGTATGTGTGTATATTTGTATATTGTATTTGCCTACAAATATACAATTGTACGTATTAAAAAAACCATTCAATTTCGTATACATACATACGTATTTATGTACATATCGCTCATTTACTTCAATAGTGTCATAATAAAAAAGAAACAGAGATCGTCTTAAGTATGCAGAAATAATCGCTACCTTTTATTCTATGTTATGTAAAAATTTCACGGCTATATCGATTACCGGTAGAACGAAATATGCATTGATTTTTACTATGGAAGTACATATGTATATGTAAATTCAAAACTTTAAAGCTGTTTTTCTCGAG
>NW_016177321.1:0-8582 GCF_001687245.7 Rhagoletis zephyria | reverse complement strand
AATTTTTTCGATTTCTTGCATTACATTTTCCCACTGGTATATTTTTGAGTAACTCATACCAACCAAAAGACAATTTTGAACGTTTTAAAACTTAAGACTGCGTGAAAATATAAATTTTTTTTTTGGTTAATAACCTATGTAACTGTGATTATGGCATAAAAATCAGTGGATGAATTGATTAACACCAAAATACTTAGGTATACATATATGTATGTATGATTTCGAAGACAATTTTAATGGACTCGCCAGGCACTAACAAAAGTTTTTTTCGTCAAAATGAGGCATAGTGAGCGCAAGCTGCAAATATTTCGCAAAAGTTTTACGAATCACTCAATATACAAACATTTTTTTTTGCATAATACTTTGACGCGACCTATCTGGTAATTGTCTGTATTAAGTTTTAAGTGTTTTTTTTTTATCTAAAACGAAATGTGTTCTTTCAATTTCCCTTTCCGTGTTCAACCCTCAAATTTCAATATATATATCTTTTTTTTGTTTGAACGCGGCATACCCGTAGCTGTCCAGCTCGCAGTTAGGAACATTTTATGAGCGTAAATATTTACATGACATACTGATAATAAATAACGAAAATATTATACTTCTGCAACACAATGCAACGGAAAGCGAATATTAAAAAAACAACTAAAATAGAATTGCATGCAAAATAAATTTTTATATAAACGTACGTAAATACCGACACATACATTTTGTATTATCTTAAATATACATATCGCTCACCGTCTTCAAAAGAGTCATNAACTAAAATAGAATTGCATGCAAAATAAATTTTTATATAAACGTACGTAAATACCGACACATACATTTTGTATTATCTTAAATATACATATCGCTCACCGTCTTCAAAAGAGTCATAACTCAAAATTTGGCATTTTTGAGATTATGCGCTAAAAATGTACATAGAGCTCTTATTTACCTTAAAGCAAAGGCTGTAACAAATTTTTGTTATATATATTTGTTAAAAAAAAAAAACCTAAGGTAAAGTCGCCCTGCTCATATGATTAGCATGTGCTACGAAATAGTTTTCGCATTTTCCGAAGAGCATATTATTTTGAGTTGTGACTCTTTTGAAGACGGTGTGCGATATGTACCTATGTATAGATAAGTATATAGTTTAAAAGCGCACGTCTGCTGTTACATTTACCCACCTGATCATTACTCATGTTGCGGCTTGTAATTCATAAAAAAAAAAAACTAAAAACCTATAAGAAAAACAGAGCGAACGAAAATGGAATTGGTTACAAGTATTAAAAACAAAAAACAAAAACACAAACATCTAGCAATGTTCCGAATAAAATTCAAATCGTTCTTAGACACTGGAGTTTTATATATCCTTTTCGTGCTTGCAGGCTCAGCAGGACTATACTTCACATAAATGTATTTAAGTTCGTACTTATGCCTGTTTGCATAAAGATGTGTGTGAAAGCGGGTCATGCGGATTATGCAATCGTTGGCATGCAAGTATGTAAGTGCGAAAGTAAATTTGAAGCGCATGAATTCGAAGCGAGTAAAGGAGAAATTTACTTGTCATGTAACACATTTGACGTTTTTTATTTAATTTTTTTTTTCTAATTTGTTCGCTGGAACGCAACAGGATTCGTATGAGCTGGAACTAAGGTGAGCGTGCGCGCTAACATATGTAAGTTGCGGAGAGGTTGAGCGTGTGTGTGTGTGAACTCATGAAGAAGGCAGCAAAAGTTCGAATAATTCCAGTTTAGGGAAAACTAGTGGTGGAAAATGGGAATTGGAAAAATGCCGACTTTCCACAAGAGAGTAAGACAAAAGCGGCGAGCGCGAGCCGTTGAAATACAATAAAAAAAAATAGTTGCTCAAAAAGCGCAATCTGGCTAGATGTAAAAGGGGCTGAAAGCTTTTACGTCAAAAAATATGTAAATGAAAATTTTTATAGCTGAAAATATCGATGAGTTCTAAACAGTTAGGGCATTTTGGACAAACTATTTTTGCGAAGTCATATGACCTTATTTATAAAAAATAAACTATCTTTGAAAAGTTTTATGAACTGAAAAAATGAAATTCATTTGAAATCTCTTTCAATTTTAATGAATTCGGCGTTAGTTAAAAAAAAATTAGGTAAAATTTTAATTTAGTTCAATTGGTTTTTAGTTTGATATACACACATACTTATCTATGGAATACATATGTGCCTGCACTTCCATTTCTAACTGATATTGTTTGCCATTTATGTTTATTTGTTTATTTCTAAGAATTTTCAATTCAAATATAGTTTATTCTTCTAAAAACCCATGTTAAAACTTTGTAGCGAATCACATAAAATAAATTCAAGAAATTTTCACTCAAATTGCAAACTTTTTTTCAAAAGTGCTAGAATTTTAATATAATATAATAATAATATAACCCATTCAATTTTAGTCTAATAACGTGTAAGTTTCAAGTGGCCACAAATTAACGTTGAGTTTTCAAAATGTTTTTTTTTTGTTTTGTTGCCGAATGTGAAATTGTGTTTATTCGTTATATGGAAGCAAATGCAAAAAAAAACTTTAAAAAATCAACGGTAATTTTTAGCCACTTGAAACTGGCACATTATCAGACTTAAATTGAAATTTTTTTGCATTTTGTTTTTAGTTTTCTAAAAAGTTTCAAACTTGTTTTATATGGCTTTTGTTAGAGAATGAACTGTACATAAGTGGCAAACAATGCCACTTTGAATGGGGTACTACAGATATGACCGATACTGTACATGCATACATACATATGTATATAATGTAGTGTTTGCTTTTCTGCAAGAATGTTTGGCTAAATAAAATATTTCCATATAAATATGTACCTACTCATGGATACAGCAAAAAAAAAGCAACATATGGCAAACAGGAAATATATGGAAAATTTTAATCAAGCATTTTCTCTAAAAATCGTGTTCACACTTAAACGTTGATTACTCAAGGAAATGAGCAAAATTTATGAAACCATGATTGATATCTAAAATTTAGCGATAAATCTGTCCTTCTCTCAGCCACTTTGCGGCTTATGTCAATATTTATTTATTTTATTTTTTATTTTTTTTATGATGATTTTATGATAAGTCTTATATGGCTCGAGTTAAAATGCGATAATGAAACCTCTCGTAAATAATTTCTGTCCCGGCGTTGATAGAGCAAACAAATACTTAATTGAAACTTTCAAAACAACAGAAACCGATGAAAACTTTTAGCTATTCTCAGGCAAATGCAAGTAAACTTTGTTCAGAATTTGGCTGTGAAAAATCGAAACTGTTGTGCAACTCATGGTGGAAACCGTGCCCAGCAGTGGCGTGCCCTCTCGCACGCCCAGCACACAGCACGGCCCACACGACGTATGAGTAACATCACCGTCGGCGTTGCTTTCGGTTCCTTTGGCGGCGGTTTGGAACCGCTTTGTGCTCGTATACGCAGAATCTGCTGAAAGAATGTTATTCGGCAGTAGGTGCCCTCCTTTGCTTAATGTCCTTCTTCATCGATTACTCTGCACACGCACACACACACACTACAAACCATAGCGCCAACATAACGCACCGCTACCTAGCCGCTAGCGTACACTGTATATCTGTACACTTTTCGATCGATTGATTTTTGTTGAACGATTTTTACAATACACTTTTATATTTTTTATTGTTAGTTGCGAGTTTTATAATTTCCAATTAAATATCGTTTAGCTTTTTTTATAATTATTTTTAGCTATTCTCCCAATACACGCATAGACGTTGAGCAACGCGTACACACACACACACACTCAAGCTCGCATGCAAGATGTGTGTCGAGTTTATGGGCATGTCGAGTTGAGAAAAATCGATTTTGAACAAGGACGTTTTCTTCAGCACTTCGGCCTCTGCCTGCCTTTGCTTGTGCCTTCGCCAACGCCTGCGTCACGACCCAAGCCTTTGGGTTTAGCCCCACTGGTGCTACACAAATTTTCACTTTGTACTTTGTAGAACTTGAACATTTTAGACAAAATATAACCTTAGGGCGCTAACTACTCGAGAAATGGGCTTTATGAGGACATCGGCAAAGACACGCTGGGCCACATTTTCGCTGGTGTTTTGAGCATTTAGTACTTATTATATGAATACTTTTTGTGGTACCTTACTGCAGTCGCAGCACTCGGGGTGGTATTACACAATAATTTTTCCTTGACTATTCGATGTAATAGTTGCTTTTCAGGGGTTACAAAGTACCCCCTTGCGCGATTTTAGCTTCGCCTTTGTTGGACGTATATGTAATTAACTGTAATTTACACTTTTTCTGTTCCAAATACTATAGATAAACTATTTCCGCTAAAGCTTAGCGGTTTATACTTAATTCGTGCGTTTTTTTTCAACTTTTCAGATTCCTTCTATATAATTGTTATATTTTATTATTGAACTATTTTCCACCACCACAGTATATTTTCTATTCTCAAATTTTTCTATGCTTTTCTCTGCGCTTAAGTGTTGTGTAAGAAGCCCGCGAGACGAGTAGAGAATCTCTGCCAGACCGACCTTCCTAGTTCGGTATCAGCGCTCGACTGAAAATTTTCAACGCTTACAGAGCGATTAAGCTTTCACTGCCAACCAAGCAATCGACAGAACGGGTGGCCCAACCAGTCGGTCGACGGGGGAGCCAGCTAGCCTGCGCTGCGCCGATGGCATTCCAACACACTAGGTGTAGTTGTTGCTGTAGCTGGCAGTGTTCGTTGCCGAAAGCTGATCGACCGACTCACCTTTTTTGATTTCATATGCAATAGCAACAGCGAGTAGCTGCATGAGAATCCGAGCGTATTCACTCGACATTTGTGACAAAAACAACAACAACAACAAATTTCAAAAAAGTTCTATACAATTATGAGTAGCAGCAATAAAAGCAAGCACAAGCAGTCTTGCCAACTTTTCTGTTTCAAAAAGCACCAAAACTTGGAAAAAAACGTTTTCCACACTAAAAGCATTAAATTTCTTTGAATCAAAGGTACTTTTTAACCGACTTCCAAAAAATGAGGAGGTTATCAGTTCGTCGGAATATTTTTTTTTTTATTTTTTTTTGTTTTTTTATGTATGTTACCGCATAACTTTGGACCACGTCAACCGATTTCGATAATTCTTTTTCTATCGGAAAGGTAGTGTCTCAAAGGTGGTCCCATACTAATCTGGTTTAAGATCTGGTTATATAAATATATATTTTTTTTATATGAGAGTTGAAGTCGGTTTTTTTGCTAAAAATTACTTGTTTCATAACAGATTGTATTTAACAAAAGTAACAAAATAAACAATACTTATTTGCAAGTATAAATCAATACACAAAACTTTTTCGATTTCATAACGATTGAACACACATGCCATGATGACTCATGCTTACGAAATAAATAACACCCAGGTACTGCACACTAAAACTGGTATACATATCCCGCGAAAGAAAAATCGAATAGCAACAAACTGAAATGAATTTTAAAGGGCAAGAGTAATACTAACAGGTCTATTCTGCGCTGGTAAAAAAGAGTTTGTAACCGGTAAATAAAGTTCCTGTCAATTTTTAAACGCTTTTCGCATTCTGTGTACTCTTGTAACCGGTAAATTTTGTTACCATCTCATAAGCTGGTAACAAATTATTGCCCCGTAAAATATGCAATGCCAGGATTTGCACAATTCTTCATAGCTGAATTGCTGAATATTTTAACTGCATTACCAACGTACCTAGAATCACGGTGACAAGAACTGGTAACATTTTTTGGTAATACAATTTTCCGGTTACAAAATCTTCGGTAACGTGCAGAATAGACCTGTAAATGATGCCTTAACTAGAAAAAAAATTGGTTCTTTTCATAATATAACCTCAATGCGCCAAAAAATCGTTAGGATATCTCACGTCCTAGAGCAATTCTGCGGTCACATTTGGATTCAGCATCAAAAACCCTACAAGTTGCGATGTGTTTTACTGTGTTAGCAATCAAAATATGTAAAAATAATTAGAAAAGAAATACTTAGTTTACCTGGGTTTGCAATTTCCGCTGTTTATCAATCATGGTTGTATTTTAATACATTTAAATTTGTAGATTCTTGTAAATTAATAATAAATAAATCAAATAATTTTATAATTTAACTATCTATGAGAAATTTGAGTTCAGAAAAAAAGCACTCAAATAGGCACTAGGCACTAAAGCATTTTTTTGCGTTTTTTTTTTTCAAAAACACTAAATCTAGTGCTTAAAGCACGAAGTTGGCAACTATGAACACAAGTATGGGTATAAGAGGCGGTAAGTTTTCTATATACTTAAATAGGGTATTGTGTGAAACGAGCGCAAAACGCACGGAAAGTTTTCGATAATTTCGGTAGTGTCTCCCCGAATTCCTCAGTTTTCTCTTCTCTTTAAATTTCACAGAGCAGCAGCAAGACACAAAGACACAATTTCATACTCACCGAAACAGGGTGGGAAATGAAAATTGCTGCCAATACAATATCTACAATACATGCTCGTATTTAGTTGCACTCAGCAGTGAGCGCTCCTTAGAAATGAGCGATGCAGTCGTACAGTGGCATGTTTCATTGTTGTTTTTATAACTTCTTACGTATATTTTTCTATGCAGTTATTGATCTTAAGTTATGAAACGAGAAAACTCTAAAATTAACTACATAGCTGAAAGCCTTCCCAAGTCACATGTTAATACATATACAGCGTGGCGACAAATAACTGTTACACATGTTTTTTGAGAAATAAAAGGGTACTTTATAGATTTCACGAAAAAAGTATTTTATCGTTAATTTTCCAAAGATTTTACTTTAGTCGTATTAATTAGTTTTGAAATTTTAGTCCTTATTTACATTTTCCACCAGTGTAAACTTTGAGGGAAAAGTTCATTTGGCACGCAGGTGTTCGTCAGTTAAATAAATCCATATCTTCTGTAACCATAGGCTAATTTTCTTCATTTTGAGTCCCTTATACTCCCTCTTTTGTCCAACATAAAGCCTCATATTCAAAAATCGAATAGACTAGGAACTAGTGACTAGGGCGGCCATTCATTCGACCAACCTTATACAGTTTTTTCTTTTTTTGTAATTTTTTTATACAAAGCCTAAGAAAAAATACACCTGAAAAAGACTTGCGTGCCAAATAAACTTTTCTCGCAAAGTTTGAACTGCTGGCAAATGTAAATAAAGATTAAAATTTTAAAACTAATTAATGCAACTAAAGTGAAATCTGTGGAAACTTAACAGTAAAATACTTTTTTCGCAAAATCTATAAAGGACCCTTTTATTTCTCAAAAAAATCAGGGTAACAGTTATTCGTCGCCACGCTGTATATTTCTTTTATATGGGCAAATCTAAAAAACAGGTACCCTTGTATTATCTTGCTTTATTTTCATTGTTGTAAACTATATCAAGATGGTTGCTTTTGCTGCATAACTTTTGAATTATAGGTGTTTAAATAAAAAAATAATAATAATAATGAAAACAAGTGAATTTTTTATGTCATCTTTAAGAGGGGCACAATTAGTTATGTCATAACTTTTGAAGCACACCATATAGTGGTTTGAAATTTTATGTGCAATTAGTACTTATAGGTACACTCCATATCGTCTTTTAAAGTACAAAACCGCGTATCAACAAAATGCAAAACCGTGTATCAAGATAATGCAAAACCGCGTATATGAGGTTATATAAATTACTTTCTAGAGTGTAAAAACACCCAAATTTCAAAATTGTTCTATTTATAAAGCAATCGCATATCTGGCCAGTATATTTCAGGACGAATGGATAAGGGTTGAGCCAAGAGCTTGTGTGATCAAACTCAATTTTTGGCAGCAAATGTCAGTTGCGCGGTTTTGTGCTGTAAACTATATCGCAGTTGGTAACTAAAGTGTGCTTTATAAAATAATAACTAAATGGCAAGTATTTCGATAATTATAAGAAATAATTAAGGTAATATTAAAAAAAAAAACCGTTATATACAGCATTTTAGTAAAATAACTTCAAAACTGATGGAGTTATTTATAAAATAGTTAAAACTTAATCAAAATTTCAAGCTCCGTTATCTCGAGAACCGGTGCCAATCTGGTAAATCGGGGGATGCCATTGAATTTAGCACATACCAATTAAGTGAGTTCAACTTTCAAAATCTTTGCTCAAAAGTTACAACTTGCACAGCGTAGTTTGAACACAAATTATTTTTTTGTTTTCTATTTCCGCGATCTTATTCCTCGTCTAACTTTTGAAGCACTTGATGAAAATGAATTACACTTACATTTATCGATTTATGAAGAGATTACGGCATAGGTGTGCCCACAAATCAAAAATTTTAACTTTTTATTTTGAAAGTGTACCTGTTTTTTAGATTTGCTCATATATGTATGTACATACATACATATGTAGTAGCTTGGGGTCTGTGCATTAAACGAGTTGCTAAAACCCTGTCTCATATGTAAGTATTTGATGGCACTAAGACTACTCGTAGATATTTTTTTAAATTAAGCAATAATTTCAGGTAGACGGCACTACCAATCCTAAAGTTCTTGTAAACAAAAATTATTTTGAACATTCCATTACAATCCTCTCTTTGTAGAATAGGATTTCTTCAGGACCTAA
>NW_016177319.1:0-8583 GCF_001687245.7 Rhagoletis zephyria | reverse complement strand
CTCCATAATTTAAATACGTTCACGTACGCCATTGATGTTCTTACATGAGCCCGTCCTGTAGTGCGATTCACTAACCTGATTTAACGATATTAGCACCTCTAACTCAGCTTAACGATATTTTTAACGTTCTTGATATTCGGTAACCCTTTTCATAAAAATATTCGCTATTGCAAAATAAGCTGTTGTCGTTAAAGATTCGAAGTTGTCTTCATCAAATTTTGTGTGGTTAAGAAACCAGGAAATAAATTAGCAAACAAAAATGTAAGTGTTGACAAGAAAAAATAAAACATGGCCCTTGAATATTTGGTGTATGATATTTTCCGGAACGAACTCGAGTTAACTACACACCCAGCAGATCGACGTGCACTCCGGGATGTCGACAATCCCTTCGAATTGGAACCTTCGGAGTTCCGGAAACTTTACCGGCTAAGTCCCGACGTGACGAAAAACGTAGTTATTCATCTGGATAATAAATTAAAAGGATCCAGGATAACTGCTATACCTAGTGAAAAACAGATAAGTCAATATTTAGGATGTTTGCTACATAATATACTTAAGTAAACTACTTTTCATTTTGGTAGGTTCTGTCTGCTTTACGCTTTTACGCAACTGGTTGTTACTAACGCCCTTTAGGAGAGCAGTGCGGCGTTTCCATGAGCCAGTTCTCAATAAGCCATTGCATACACCGGGGGACAGATGCGATCAACGGTAATTTGTTTTTCACTAAAATTAAATTTCCAATGACCCAGATTTAGCGCCAAGCCGCCAAAGAAATATTTGCACGTGCGACTTCTCCATTGTCGGCCGCTGTGGTGTAGTTGTAAGCAGTGCGCGCTTCCACTCCGCAGCACCTGGGTTCAAGCCCTGGTCAAAGCAACATCGCAAAAAAAATTTAGAAAAAAAAGTTTTCTTAACAGCGGTCGTCCCTCGGCAGGCAATGGCAAACCTCCGAGTGTATTTCTGCCATGAAAAACAGCTTCTCATAAAAATACAATCGCCGTTCGGAGTCGGTCCCTCCGCTTTGTGTGACAACATCAAGGCGCACGCCAAAAATCGGAGAAGAAGCTCGGCCAAACACTAACATATGTGTAAGCGCCAATCTATATATAACTTCTCCATTTGTTGGGGACACCATAGGGGCAATCGATTGGACCCATGTGTCAACTTTAGACCCCAAAAATCATGACGAAGCTTACGTGAACCATCATGGCTACCACTCAATAAACGTGCAAATGATAAGAGCAGTTTTATCAATTAAAAAAATATATTTGGTTATATTTTTTATTTGCTATAGATATGTCATCCCAATTTGAAAATTTTGAACGTGAATGCCAGGTTTCCGGGGGCAGGGCACGACATCGGAAAGCTGAGGTCACCAGATTCTGTCAGCACATCTCGATATCCATTCGACACTTTTGCTCTCTGAGAGGAGTGATCAGTCAAATGGAGTGCACCGTCTCAGAAACCTTTGGGTGACCACGAGCATGGCAAGACGATGAATACCACGCCACCACAGTATGAAATCGGCTCAACCTGAACCAACTTAAGTCGGAGAAGATAATACATTTTGCTTATTATTCGAAGAAATTAAATAGAGTGCGACTTGGGCCTGAGCAAGGAGTTTAAAATTTTGACTGCCGTGGAAAACTAGCTATAATATCGAACAGACTACAAAACAAATGTTATTTTAACTTAGCTTTTAGCATTGTTCAACTTTTCGTTCAACTTTCTTTCTTAACAGCTACGAAAATTGCTATTACGTAAGATAAATAAACCACTTAACCTGAGGTTAAAATTAAAAGCATTTAAAAAATATAATTTTTTTCTACGACTATCATCCAAATACAAACCCATAAATACTTATGTACATTAGGGTGATTCAAAAAAAACTAAAGTGCGAATTTCCATGCTCTCACCCTCCGGATTGTTCTATACCGAAAAAATTATACCCCTGTTATTTTTCTATTGTGAAATCATTTTGAATCAATTTGGAGGTCGCTCGAAGCCCGCAAAGTTTTCCATGTATTATTCATATTTCCATATACATATTTTATATTTATTTATATATATTTTCCATATATATACATTAAAAAAAAACTTTGTTTAGCTTCAAGAGTAATACCTAATTGTTTATTTAGCTACTTTTAAATTTGAACTATTCTTTATAGCTCCCCTAAAAACCCCCCCCCAAAAAAAAAATGAAATGGTGGGACCCATAAAAATGTTAGTATTTGAAAATGGTAAAATTAACAATTGGGTGTTAATAATTGAAGTCTTCTGAAGAGAAGAAGAGTTTTCCTGTAGAAAAATATTGATATTCAAGTATTATATACCATTTCCATGAAAAATAGTTTTTTCCCATATAAAATACATGGAAAACTTTGGGCACTTTGACTGAGCTCTAAATATTGATTTTTTGATTTCGAAATAAAAAAATATATATATTTGTTTCGATATATAACAATTCCAGGAGAGAGAGCATTATAACTGGGACTTTACTTTTTCCCCCATCAATTTTTGGACCACCTTAATGTATGTACATACACACGCCCTCTGTCCTGCCATAACAATAAAGCGTAGATAAATAGCTAAGTGCCTGAAGCTGACCCACACACAAGTTTAATACTTGGTAGTAACTCGCAGAAGAATTACGTAGAAGCTGGTGCAGCAGTTGAAGATGAGTGTATAAAGGCATGCGTCTACATACATATATGTAGCATGTACGTATTAATAGCGTAGTATCAATACCCTGCAAAAATCGTTGGACCATGTAGTCTATTTGTGGTATATTGGAGTACTTACAAAAGTGCTCCTCAGTCATGCGGTAGCGGACCAACTCGTGTCTCTGCGCCAGCTTATTGTTACCCGATCACTGCTCGTGTTTTAACGAAATGTGATTGAAGTTAAGGATTTGAAAGTACATTTGCATGTCTGGCTGCAGCTGAACGTGTAGAGATGCTAGCTGTTAGTTCTTAGCTCCCAGCAAGTTCGGGTTCGAATGTCGTCAGAGGCAACATTTAATTTTTAATTTTTGTCTTTGGTTTTTATTAATTTCAAAAAAAGCATATGCGAAGTGAAGAACAAAAGCGCGTACAAACGAAAAAATATAACGACAATGTCATTGGAGTATGTTGGGAGTAGTTTTGTGCTACTCTGATGTAATGCAGAGATGGAGTATATGGTCCTGCCCTAGGACATCGCAATGTTAATTGGACCATATTTTTTATATGAATTGTGGTTAATTTTGGAGTACTCCTTGGTCCTTCGGGAGTACTCCTTACATGCATGCATGGAGTAGTCGCGATTTTTGCAGGGTAAAGACGCTGACCAAAGAAAACTGTGCGCAAGTAAGTAAACACGCATACTCACATACCTACATATATAACATATGTACATAACCAGTAGCCGGAACTGAAAGCACTGAAACGGAACATTGCTATGCCATCACAGGACATCGAGAACTCGGCTTCCCCGGTCGGTTGATAGCAGCTAAGACAAACATCAATGACAACCAACAGCAAAAGCAAAGTTAATTTCCCGCAATAACACTCAACACAATTTCTTATGTCATCAAATAAATTTTTTACTGCTTTTTTTTTGCTTTTGCCACATGCTAACGCCAACGCCAACGCATTGATGATAATGATGATGCCACTTGCCACTTCTTGAGCGAGCGATGTCGGAGCGTGTTGACTTTGTCGCCAGCGCAGCATGAACGCATGTGTTTATCTAACTACACATATGTATACACGTGTACATACATGCGTCTCTCGTATCTAAAGCACTCTTGACGTTATTAGCCACCGACTGGCATTGTTGTTGGCCGCCGCCGCCGCCTAAACTCATCGCTCCAGTAAATAATGCCAATAATCGTAAAAATTTTGCCCATCGCATATTGAATGTTTAAGCGGCGACACATCAGCGACAGTGGCGCACGTCCAAGCAGCTGAGGCTAACTGTTCGTCTATGGGTAGAGCACACATGAAGCCTGGCTGCGACATAAAATGCAGTTGACCGTAAAAAATTTGTGACAGCAATGCTGAAATTAAAAATTTATATCAGCACAAAATCAACAACAAATATTGAGCGAAGGACAACACAACAAAAGGCAAGAAGGACTATGAAGGGAAGAGCGGTATATTAAAATAGATTTCATTCATGCGTTTATGGAAACAAATGCGAAACACCCTTGATAAAAAAAATTCTAACAAAATCAACAGTAATTTTTAGAGACTTGAAACTTGCACCTTGATATATTAAAATTTAGTGAGCTTCAAAACTGCTTACTCCTTTTTTATTTATTCTAAAAAATCGAATTGGAAAGTTGAAAATTTTGATGGACATTTTTTGGTATTTCTTGGAATTTCCCGAGTTCTACATACATATATGAAATTAAAATAACATATTTTGCTGATTTTTGCTGTTGAGTGAAGTACGTATGTTTTTATAAAAAAATAAGAGAAATTTGGTATGCAAAATATAAATATATATATTTGACGCTGTCTGTATAATAAGCGAAGGGATTTTTGGTCCACGTTATCTGATCTGCACCGTTCGTTCCATTTGAGGTGTCAACTTAAAGGGATTGAGCTGTAGATGAATTAGGTCTATCGATAATATCGATTTAACTAGGTGTGTATATATATTATACGATAAGGCATTTTTGCGAAGGTTTTTCGAATTCAAAAAATTGGAAATCAAATTAAATACCTTGGCCTCTATATGTGCGATACAATTTTATTTTAATTAAATTTAGAACTTTTTTTATCGGTACAGGTGATTCACTAAGAAACTGCTGCTGGGATTTGGATGAAATATGGCACTTGGTTCGCTTATAACTCTGATTAGCATTTAGAGTATTTTTTAGGTTTTTTAAATTAAATTTTGGGCATTTTATGCCATGCGGGCTCGATAGTACACCCTAACACCAATAAGAGAAATAATAACATTGAATTTATACGACTTAAATAGGACGTTAAAACTTAAAAATTAGGTAATAAAGTTACCATCAAATACTTAGTAGACGCAAGTCGAAATTTCATCGTGTGAGAGTCGGTTCCAGCCGAATTGAATCGACTGAACTTGATTTCAAAAAGCCGAAATTTTTTAGCAAAAAGTAGATGGTTTACTAAAGTTAGAAGCGAATTTACCCTAATACATTGGAATTTTGATATAAAAAAGGCTTAGTGAATTCATTTTCGTACCGTTTTTTCGAAGGGGACAGAACAGGTATTGACCCATATTTTTTTTTCATGGGAAATTTCCGGTAATTTGTTGTCCTTGTTTTTTTTTATTGATAAAAATTAGTTCGAGAATTTCCTAAAACAACTTCGAGATTTATGCAGTATTTTTAATGACCGCCTTCAAGAATTGACTCAAAGTGCTGAATTTTTGGTAAACAAACTCACTCGATTTTTTTTTTTTTTTAATTAAGAACGCTACGCTTTAGCGCTATTTCAAGTTGTAAACAAGTAATTTTTATGCAAAAAATTAATCCGACTTCAATTCTCATATAAAAATTTAAGATTATCTTTTACTTCTTCATGATCCAAATATAGGATTTAAACCCAGTTAATATGTCATCTTTCCTTAAAAAAAAAAAANTTATCACGCTCATTTGTCATGCCAACCAAGCCGCTGGCAAATATGCTGAATATTTCATTTCAACAAAAGTCATGCCATCATTTCATTCGACAAACAAAAATAATTTTCTGTTGCTCATTTCGTGTTTCCGGCATTTCATTCTGGCGTAGCCAGCTCAGTGCTCGAGTAGCTGTTGACACGCCATGGTGCATTGAGAGCGCTGCATTTGCTTTATAATCTGTTTGTTGTTGCTCTTGCCAAACATTCGCTGTTGCCAATCTTACTTTCATTGTTGTTGTTGTTGTTGCAATTTCATTAACGTTGGCCATAATCAGCCTCATTTTTATTTTTATATATGCGAAGAGCCGCAACAACAGCTTCCATCCATTCAGCAGCGCTTGTTGTACGCCTAAAGGCGTGCTACATTAGTCTCATCGTCCCCAAAAGCCAAAGCGCCGCCGCTGAGATATGCAAATCGTCCAACAGATCAGTGTGCTTCTCTACACTCTGTCTTACAGCGTATTTTTTTTTATATTTATTTGAAGTGACAATGGAGCATTTTTCACTCGTACATTCCTGCATTTCTACACTCCTTGCGTTGCTTCTCTCTCACCACACCAACCTGTGGAATTTGTAGTTACCCAGAAAGATGGAAAAATAATAAACGATAGCAGGATAAAATTTCAAATCCAGTTATGTATGTTTCTCGGCGATGTTTGCTGCCTCTGCTTCATCTCTCTCTGTTGCATTTTGCAACTTTCCACAGTCGTATTATTGCGCTTTGCTCCTTCGGGCACTCAGGCCTTATCACTGGCGTCAGAAGGTGACAAGTGGCAAAATATGGCTCACAATCAGTCACATTAAGGACAATGAGAATTTGCGCATAAATGCATATACATATATGTATGGGTCAGTGTTGGTATTTGAGATTTTTAAATTGTACTAAATTAACGACAAAACCTGTAACTTTTTGAGCTTAGTTGTACTTTTCACCATTTCTGTCAATACCATTTTTTTTTGTCTACTACTGTGACTTTACATAGCATCTTTCAGTTCATTGTACAGCTTCGGTTGGTGCAGACTTAATTTAACGTAACTTATCATTGAGATCTGTCCAACTAGCCCATAAAGTCAAAGCCAGGTATGACAGAAAGTCCCACAAAAATTCATTAAGTTTACAGTTCAGCCAAGGCGAATTTATTCAAGGTGGTGTTGATGGCGAATTAAATTTTCGCCGCGATACTACTGAATGTCAAAATGCTGTGTTTGTTGTAAGCAAGGCGAATTCATTTTACAACAAACACATAATTTTGACATTAAGACGTACCTCGGCGAAAATCTAAATTCGCCATCAACACCACCTTGTATAAATTCGCCTTGAGTTGAACTTTAGTATAACTACACAAATAAATTCTTAAATTATATCCACATTTTAAAAAGTACACCCTGCGATAAAATTCTACGGTTATACAGTTTGAGATATTTAATTTTTTCAAATTAATTTTTTTTTATGAAGGTGTTTATGCTCATTGAAGTAAAAAGTCAACAACGGTGATACGCATTTTCTTCAATATAAAATAAGATGCCAACATTCCTTATATGGAAGAAGTTGCGCAACACCGTCAACAAAAAAAAAAAAGCCAAAAACCAATGGTATTTTTTTGAAATTTAAAACTTGCACCTTTTAATGAATAAATGGCATTCAAAAATGTTTACCCAAAAAATTCCTACAAATTCTGAATATAATATATTATTTTCATTCTTTGAATGACTTATACTTTTATAAAAAAAAAAAATAATAATTGAAAAAAATATAAAAAATAGCCCAACCCGAGTAACATTCTAATTTTGTCGCGGGAAATATGAAGACAATAACTAAAAGTATTTTTGATGTTGAAATTGTACTTAAAATCAGTAAATTGTACTTTTGTACTTTTCAAAACTAATAATTTTACTGAAAAAAAGTACAATTGTACTTAAAATATCAACACTGATATGGGTACCTACCTTTGTGTCGAGTATATATGTAGATATGTATGTACCGCCATGTGGCGCTGTATGCAACAATGGCGCAGGAAAATTCTAAAGAAATATCTCAGAAAATTTACGAAAAACAGAATGTCGTGAAGTAAGTCAGGAATGTCGCCGAAGTCATTGTTGCCACAGCTGGCTTAACTCGACAATGTCGGCAAAAGACAAACTGCCAGTGTTAGAGTTACACAAGAGAGGTGACTGGCTGGCTGTGGGACGGGTTAGCGGTCTGTAGACCTTCAAGGCAAAAGGATATTCTTCTGCTGTACTGATTACTGTCAGTTTGACGCAATAAAAGCACTCCTTGCAAAGTGAAAAATGCATCGGTGGTGGCAAATAATAACAGCAAGCATGCAAGGCAGCAATGCGGTGGGCCGCTGCGGTTAACTGCGGTAGCAAAACTAATGCGAAAGCGAATAGTTCAAGTGCTCGGGAAAGGGGAAAATAATTGGAAGATTGCGGGAGTATTTTTATACCATTGCTGAAGTTATGCGGACAAAGTTTAACGCCATTTTCAATTACGGTAAATGATGTTATGATCAGAGTCCGCAAGAATGTATTGTGTTGTGCTGAACTTGCAAATAAACAATAAATTCTTCCATCGAGCAAATTCAGTTTATTGCAAAATCAGCGTCGATACAAAATATATAAATCGAAATTAAAATGAAATCGGTTACCCGGCAAAACACAGAAATGAGCCGCTTTATTTAAAGGCAAACCTACTCTTAAAGGAAGAACTTATTTATATGAACACAAACCGGTTGAGAACAAATGAAGCGTACTTTTCGTTTTTTATCGACAATTTTTTATTTACAATTTTTCTGAAACATTTCCCAAAACAGATATAATTATAACAAAATACGCCACCTTACCACGACTGAAATTGCGAGGTTAAAGCGAATGGCGAATTGATGACTACGTAAGACTCTCCCAGTGGCGTACTAACGGCGGCACTGAAGGCGGGCGCAG
>NW_016177318.1:0-8584 GCF_001687245.7 Rhagoletis zephyria | reverse complement strand
TTATATTTGCAGTATGAATGTGCAACCGAATGTTAATGAAGCATAGCATAAATAAATAATATGCATACAAATGTATTCAAATATTGTGTATTCCAATGTATCGTGAATATCTGTTATGTTGGCTTGTGTGTTGCATACATATTTACAAAGTTTGCATAGAGTTTAATTTATGAATTTATTGCTGCAGCTAAAATATTAGTTTGTGTCGGCTAACTCAATTAATCTTAATTTAACTAAACTTATAAAGGATGTAAAATTTTTAAGTCTAAGGAACAGGAAATTCGTTAACACAAAGTGAAACCTGAGATTGCGCGAGCGGAGGCTCGAAAATGTTGTGGGTTGTTGACTAAGTCGAAACTAACTTATTTGCGCCTTAAATACCACACTCTCACTGACATGAAGTTTGGTGTTTGTGAATAGATAGAAATGAAAATTCTTTATTTAAAGTAATTCTAAAAAAAATGTCGTACATTACAAAAAATCTGTAATATTTTATTTTTATTTTTTTACTTGTATCTATAAAAGAATCATTTACGAAATGCTGCTTAAAGACAAAAATTTATTAGCGTTGAAAAATGGATCTACTACGAAAATCGCAAACGAAAAAACTCTTGAATTTGATCAATCGCTAACAAAGGGATCATCTGGTGAAATGTGAAAGGTTTTGTATATAACACCGTGCGAAAGTCACAATGAAAGAAAATAAAATATATATTTTCGAAAATCATGGACTAAATATAGTATGAGCAAGAATTGAAAATTTTCTTTTAAAAGCTATCATTATTTTTGGAAAAATTTTATATTAAGGGCTAGTATACACCCGACCACATCCTTGAATTTCGTCCTTCTAACTTCATAAGCTCACAAAATAAAATTAGTTAAAAGGGCATTTTCTATACCTATTCGTCCTTGCGACTAATTTTTTAATTCTACAAAATTTTCTCTTTCATTTGGTCCTGAATATCAATATATTTTGCCCATTGTTTTGTGAGTGGGGATGTGTATTGGCGACAGTGAAGTTGAAGAAAAGCGAGTTGAATGGTTGAATAAGTATGGCAAGTTGATTTTCCGCCTCAGTTCGCTTTACCAGTGAAAAGCTACATGAAAACATACTTCTTTAGGGATGGAACCCGCAACTTGGCACTGGTAAAAGTTATAACTTCAGATCAGATTAGCATCACTACCTAATATATACAGCCGCGAAAAAATAAATAGAGACGCGACACATTTTAAGAATTTGTGGATATTTTTTTTTTTTTGTTGTTTTTTTTTTTAATGATTGTTATGCTTTATGTATAGCACTATCTAAATAATAAAAACCATGTAATGCCGAATTTCAAACTTTGTAGACAAATTAGGAAAATTCAAAATTGTTGAATCAAAATTTCAAACGTTTTAATCAGAATTTTTAGAAAACTTGCACTTAATTATAATATAATAGAATACCTTTTTTTTTAAATTGTGAATAAAAAAAGTTCCGAGCTGAAACTCGGTAAATTTTTATAAATCTTGTACAAAGTTTCATATTTTGACGTAAATGGTTTTTGGCATTGCCTACCCCAATCTACAGGCATAGGAACATACCCGAGTATCTTTCAGGCGGAGGCCTGTGCCATTAGTCGGTGTGCAGACGTACAAATAACCGTAATGACAAAATTCGAATATTGGTTCTTGAGTGCGGACCGGCGTACCCGAACGGCGGCCACCTCTACTGGTTACAGGGCAATCGGTAGAATTAATGCAAAGAGGTTAAAGGATAATAAGAGGTTTTCTGAGGGGTCATTGCAGACTAAGAGGTCACCTGCACCACCTAGGGATCTAGCCGAACGACGAATGACTTTGGATACTCCTTTAAAATTGCTTCGCGAGTGCGAGGCGGTTGCGCGAAGACGGGAGTGGTATTACCTAGGCCAACACTGGCTTAGTGAAGAATTTATACAATCGCTAACCCCTGGTGATCTCCTCAAATCTCTGGGGTATCTAGGGTTGGATGAGGTACTGTTAATGGTGGAGTGCACAAGAGGTCTCTTAGGGCATATCTCTATTTCAGTATATCTATCTAGCTATACTTTTATAAAAAAGTGATGAACATTAAATAAACAAAGGAAAAATATCAAGATTTATTAAACTGTCGCGTCCCTGTTTGTTTTCCCTCCAACGTTTGTATGGATCTAGGTTTAAGAAGGTTTATTTTTCAAATAAATATTATTTTTTCAGGGACAGTAACATTTATGATGTTAATTAACAAATAATAAAAATAGTGATGTGACCATTAAAATTTTATTACTATTGTTTAGACCAAATTTATTCATTAAGTATTTTATGATTTTTATTTTGAATGTTCGTTATTTTGGAATCTTAATTTTCGATACATTTTTTATCGTTACATTTGATTTTTCTTTTCATAAAAGATTTAAATCAGTTATAAAAAACTCAGTATCCATTATAACGGTCGAAATGACCGAAAAACTAGAAATCACAAAGTAATGATTATTTTTTAAATTTGACCGATTACGTAAAAATTAAAATTTAAGAAATAAAAATCTCTATATTTAAGGGTTTTTTCGGTGCCTGATATTTTTCAATTATTACACTAAATTTCAGCATAAACAAGTTATCTGTAGACTGAATAAATAAAAAAAAAATAAATAAATAAATTTCTTATGTATTTTATTTAATACGTTTTTGTTAAGTTTTCTATTATTTTTGTATTCTTTTGCTATACTATTTGCTTTTTAAAATGCGTACTTAATAACATGCATATTTCAAAGTGTTGATGCCTTAGTGGCTAGGAATTGTGTAGTTATGTATGTAAGTAAGAGCGCCACACAGCAACTTTCCAAACGAAGAAATTTGTAAAAGCAAAAAAAAAACCTTCGAAAAAAACGAAATTTTTAAAAACAATACACGAAATTTTTAACTATATTTAGCACATTTTAGCGCATGATGTTATTATGTTATCCGTTTTGCTTTAACGAAAAAAAAATAACAATTCAGCACGCTTTCTTATGTACACTTATCCAAATAATTTCGAAATCAAACGTTCAAACGACAAACCATCAAACAAATG
The DNA here is from genome assembly GCF_001687245.7 of Rhagoletis zephyria. Lineage (NCBI taxonomy): Eukaryota > Metazoa > Arthropoda > Insecta > Diptera > Tephritidae > Rhagoletis > Rhagoletis zephyria. The sequence continues at coordinate 5,514 of NW_016177318.1, read as the reverse complement.
CACGAACAAACAAACCAGCAGACAGACATACCGACTAATTATCAGCAGCAGCAGCATCATTATCATCATATCAGCTTGCATGAAACCAGTGAACAAAAAAAAAGAAAAGATTTTTCAAATGTATTAATGCATGATTGAAAAAGAAACCAACACACATTCACAATGAAATCGATTTATTCGATATAAACTTTTGTTGCTTTTAAATATTTATAAATTTGTTTATTTTAATTATATTTTACTATTTATAGAATTAATTTGTTTTTTTTCCTTTGAGTTTTTATTTTTAGCTATTTATAGTTTGAGTTTGGGTAACGTGGAATTATAACTAAATAGTTTTGTTTTTTTGTTTTTTTTTATTTTTACTTTTTAATGTCAATTTCACTTTCATAAAAATCTTAATAATCAAATGCGTATGTACATGTATGGCGCTATATATGTACATACATAATTATGTATACTTAATTAGGTTTTAATAAGTTAAGTCTTGTATACATAAATATTTTGAAAATATACATATGTTTTTAGGTATTTTGCTATTTATGTGCATACATACATATATAAGTATTATATGCAGCAGAAATCACAAAATACATGTATGCATACATATACATACAGTGCTCTGCAAAAGTTTAGACTCACTTGGCGAATTCGTCACATGTCGGTTGCATGATGTCGATCTTTTCAAGTGAGTCCAAACTTTTGCAGGGCATTGTATACATATACATATGTACGTGCCTAAAAAAAACACCTAAAAAGTATGTGTGACTACCAAGTTAGCAGCACATATTTAAAGAGATAGACGGTGAATAATTTATTTGTGGAGAAAAAATAAAAAATGTATGTACATTGGACTGGTTCGAAAAAAATCTAATATTTTTTTTTTCAAAATTCCTTGAAAAATATTTTCGGCACAGGTAAAAAAATACGGCTGTCAAAAGCGAATTCCTTAGTATTAAGATTTAGGGATCAAACTACGCAAGTTTTTTTTTTAGTTTGAAATTTTATAACTCGTTTCAACACATCTTAACTCATCGCCCAGTGATTTTTCCATAAATTCACTCATCTTAAAATTATTCGCGGTTAGGGATTTTGAAATGAAAGGAAAAGCCGATTTTTTTTGAACCAGTCGAATGTACATATATAATATGTATGTAGTACGTGATGTTTTAAAAATTATCTGAAAATATGTATTTTCTAATGAAATTTACTTGCATGTTTTCTAACGAAAATTTTAAGTACTAAAAACTATAAATGAATGCGTGGGTTGGTCTCAGGTCACAAAGGAGTTCGCAGGCTAAGGATGAGTTCCAGGGTTTGAGGAGGGATTTTGAGTGCTACTATAAATGCATATGCATGTATGTGTGTATATATAAACATTTGTAAATAAGAGAACATGCAAATATATGAAATTCATTACATTAGTGCCGAAACTTTATATTTGATATGCGATTTAATGCAATGCATCGCAAGACAACATGAACAGGTTTTTTTTTTTTCTTATAAAAAGGAGTGATGGGAAAACGACATGTAAGCATTTTAAGACAATCTGTTAAATTAATTACTAACTAATACTAATTAAATGCAAACAATCCAAACTGAAAACAGAAGTGAGTAAAGATATATAAATATTTAGTTCAAATGTCGATCGAAAATGCATTGCAAGTGCCTGAACTCTAATACCGAAGTCTTACATCAACACATACATAAGTCACTTCAGTATTGACGCTTCAACTAGAGATGGTTACAATTGAAATTTAATTGATTTCGGTTTTTTTAAGAGAGCAAATCAATAAATATAGTGCGATATTGTACGACTCGACAACATTGACATTGGCGATGCTGAAATAACTAAACGACGAAAATCGTCGAAAACTATGCAGTGCTGCCAAGTTTTTACGTTTTGATACACTAGTCGAGTGGAGATTTTAGTCAATTTTTACGATTCGACTCTTACTCAATGTTTCCATCCAAATTAAAAAGGACCTTAAATAAAAATCCGGGATATTAGTAAAATCACAATATTATTGCAAGCCGTTGGTTCATCAGCAGCGTGCTTTGCGGAGATTGGCCTTTCACATAACGAATTCCCATACAAAAACTCAAAATATTTTGAAGCTTAGAGATGGCAAATAACTAGACTGCGGATTTTTATGCAAAATAAGTAGCCTAGAAATATGTTACACATAACTATAAGCAAAGTGTATAAACTTCTATACATTTTGTTTATACAAATTTATAGACCTTGCTTATAGTTATGTGATACATATTTCTAGGCTCCGTATTTTGCATAAAAATCCTCAGTCTACAAATAATACAATATAAATAAAATAAAATAAAATAAAATAAAATAAAATAAAATAAAATAAAATAAAATAAAATAAAATAAAATAAAATAAAATAAAATAGGAAAATAAGATACCATACAATAAAACAAAATAAAACAAACAAATTAATAAAATAAAGTTTAATTTATTTTAATGTTTTTATTGAGCTTTGTACCACGATTTTTTATTAGGAAAAATTGAAAAAGCAACAAAGTCTAAGCGGTAGAAGTTATAGCAGATATTTCGGAGATCACCACATCTCCTCATCAGACTTCTTTTTTCTAGACTTCAGCAGGGATCGAACCTGCGTAATCGATGTTCAAAGTCAGAAGCGTTAACCACTGAGCTATGTACATCCCGTAAACTCTTGTTGCTAATTCATTTTCCTAATAAACAATCGTTGTACAAAGCTCAATAAAAACATACAAATAAAATTTTAATAAGCCACAATAACATTGACAAATACATAGTTTAAGAAGAGCCTGTCTGAAACTATACAAAAAAGCAAATAAGCAAATGGATGTATAGAATTGACAACAACAATCCAAATACAAGTTTTTAGAGTTTACATGTTTTATTTTCAATTATTTTAGCGCTTCGAAATAATAAAGAAAATTATTTGCCATCAAGAGACTTTTCCCCCTTTGGGTCAGTATCAGAAAGTTATTTTGACCGAAAAGTGGAGTTAGCAGCTTTTACAGCGGCAGAGACTAAATATTAGATTTTTTATTCAAGAAGTTTTATAGCAAAGGCAAAGTATTTTTTCAAGTAACAGAAATAATGAAAAAAATCTCTTGAGACCATGCTACTAAATTAAAAAAAATTAATTTAAAATGAAATTGAGTCGAAACAAAATTAATAATTATTGTTAATAAAACATGTAAATAATTGTGCACAGAATATCCATGTAACAAATAAACCAAAAGAAAATGAAAAAAATTAAACCAAAATGTGTTTTTGTCAGATGAAAATTTATTTTCATTTATTGAGAACTTGCGATCATAGTACACCTTCAACATCCATGCAAACTTATATTTATGTACAAAATTAAAACTAGTATTTTCAAAATTTTTTGAAAAATATCATTGATAATTTGATGAGAAATAAATAGTAACCATGAGAATAATACAATAAGATAACAAATTTCATAGAATACAATAATTCAGAACGCAATAAAATATTAATTTTGGCTTTGGTTTTCTCTCATTTAATCATACAATCATACATAGCTACATATGTATGTAGATTTTTTAAATAGTTAGTAGGCCCAGTAGTGATTGCAAACACTGCCAGTAGAATGCAAGTTTGCATGCAGGGCAAATTATGTCTATGTACAAAATTTATGAAATTTACAAAATTTCAATTCAGTACTCTCTCAAACGAAAGACTCATTCAGTATTGCTAAAGCATTGCTCGTAGTAGCATTGGGATTGTTCGGAGTGCTGGTAGTGGGGTGCGACGTCACTGCAGTTCTCTTCATTGGATTGGACAGTGTATAGACAGTTGCTGTTGTAGTAATCGTATTTGCTTGATATTCGAAGTTTCTTAGACTGTAAATATTGCTTTCACTGCTACTATAAACATTTGTGCCGCTCCTAGTTGCAGTTGTCCTGGAAGTTATATTAAATAGGGATTGACTACTGCTAACAGTTCGCAGTGGTGTTGTACTCGTAGTAATGGCATTCAGCGCTTCGAGCGCAATACTTTGGTCATTTGCAATTTGTAAATTTGTTAACTAAATTCGCATACATACAAAAGTAAATTTCATTAATTTTATTAATTTTAAATTAAAGCTTTAATATTTACTATATCTACTTTCCAAATATTTGTGAGTGTATATGTACATATGTATGTATGTGTACATTTGTGTATGCCAATCACGTTTACCATTGTTTAATTAAGGTTTGTTTTATGTAAGTCAATTATGTTGATTATATATTTTTTTGTTGTTGTTGTTAATGTTATTGTCATTACTGGTATGCACACACATATGCATAGGCAAATATTTGCTTTATTAATTATATGAACGTATGCATGTACAGTAAAACTGCCATAACTCGAACTTCTATAATTCACATATTCTATAACTCAAATTAAATTAGCTTAGAAAAAGTGGTTCCACTTTATCACGTATATCTCACGAACCAATTCAACAATCTGAGTATTAAACACAGAAATAAAAGTTAATAAAATTCTCCATAAACCGTGTATACATCACTTTTCAATAAGACCGATAGTTTCTGAGAAATTAATTAATCATTACAGTTTTTTGATTGTTTTATGAAAAAATGAAAAAAAATCAAACCTTAACAGGAGAAAAATTAAAAAAAAAAAANTCTCCAAAATCTGAGGATATCAACGTTAGTAGAGCAACAATCGCCAACTGCTTTAAATTACGAAGAATGGCTAAGAATTAATGAAATAAATTCCAACACTAGTCTTAAGGACTAATTCAACTGATTCGAATTTGAGCGAGATGGAAAGAGATGATGAGGACTCAGTCACCATCCTTTAAATGCTGATGTTAGAGATATCTTCAGATGTTCGAATTTATACTTGCAAACGAATAATTGACTAAGCACTGACGACTGACTTACTATAAAACTATGTTCACATTACAGCATGAATTACTTTGTTTCGATCAAATTACTTCACATAAATCAAGTGCCTTCATACTTGTGCGTAGAATGAACTCGATTTCGATTTAATAAATGTATTCATAATTTAAGAAGTATCTTACATAAGTAATTGCGGTTTCTTAAAGCAAAATAGTATTCTATTTACAAATCGAAGTCTCTATAAGTCGAACATTTTCATTGGATAATGATGATTCGAGTTATAGAAGTTCGACTGTATATATAACAAGTAAAGAAGTATACGTTCGGGCGAAACCGAACTTCATATACCCGGCGCAGGTATCAAATAAGGTCATTTCAACTTTCTCTGAACTACCTTTGCGCATGGTAAGTAGGGGTGTTTACTCGATTTCAAACGTTTTCGATAATATGCAGAGTTGATATAAATGAACCAAATTAGGCACAAATCGATAAAGTGGTTACCGAAACACACCTTTGTAGTCATAAAGTGGGCGGTGCCACGCCCAACTCCTCAAAGTCTATAGCAGTCTAATTTATTGTTAAGGGATTGTTGTAACTATTAACTTGGAGTAAATTAGTGTCCTCAGTTATGA
>NW_016177317.1:0-8586 GCF_001687245.7 Rhagoletis zephyria | reverse complement strand
TCAAGGAATTGTTAAATAAAAGCATACATCTATGTACATATGTATGCAAGTTGTTGCTTGCACTTGACGCTGTTGCCACCAGTATCTAGTATGTCACTTGTCTCCGCCCCAACTCAGTAAATTTGCCGGCATTTGCTTAGTCGCAAGTTTTCAAGGTGCATCTGTCGGTGCCGCTTATACATACATATATATATGCACATTTATGCATAAAATACTTACATACATACATACATACAAAAGTGTAAACAAACAAGCACAAGTCTGTATGCATGGTTTGGCTGGCTGTGCCACAAACATACATATATATGTACATACTTGGTATCGCGTTGTTGCAAGTATGTATGTATGTATGTATGTACATAATTTGCTTTGCAAAAACCGTAGAAAGTGTTTTTGCAATTGCAAGTAACTTGGTTTATTTTACACTTTCGCACTTTTTCTTTAGTTTGGTTTTACTCAAAAAAAAAAAAAACGAAAAAAAAACACTAATGCAGTTGCGTAATAAACATGTTGCAAGCAAAAGTTGTGTAACGACTGTTGGTTTTCATTGCTATTGTTGTTGTTGCATTAGCAAACAGTGCTGTTTGAATGCGAGTAGGCGCCACAATTGCGCCAAAGATGTTTGAGCGGAAGTTTTTTTGAGCAGCAGCGGAACGACGCAGCTAAGCGGACGGCTATAAATGTGGGACTGCGTAAATTACTTAATATTTTTACTCTTTTACGCATCGCATATTCCGAGGGAAAGTAAGGAGATTAACAAATTGTAACTTCTTGTATTTATACCCGTTTTGTATGTAAAGAGCTTAAGTGGAAGTTTTTGCAAGATAAAATCTTGCAGAACAGGGATGTGCACCCAGTAGGTCAGTTGGCTTGCAACGTCACTGTGGCTTGCCTTGCTTCACTTGCAACAAACACAGCTATGCCTCGCGTTGTCTCGCATTTACTCAGCTGCGGGTTTGTAGGTATCATTGCTTTGTTGTTAGCTTAGTTTTGGGTCCAAGTATTTTTTGCTATTACGAGAATGATTTTGTTGCAATTTTTATTGAAGTTTTTGTCGTTTGGCTCAGTAAGTTAAAATTATTGAGGACCGCTGACAGCTGTCTATAATACAGAATGCCTGCTAATCTTATTTAAATACAAATCGGGTTTTGATTGAATAGAGAATTCAGACCACTCATCTAATGCGACTACATTACAGTCGATGCCTGGATAGCTGTACATATTTGCTTATCATAAATTTTTTTTTAACCTATTTATTTATTACAATAGTGACTATCGTTATTAATTCAATGATGGTTAAATCTTTGGCAGAAAAATCCGGAGTCATAGACTGATTACCGTTTTCCATTGCCTTTATAGTCGACCCATGGTACTCACACCGTGTACAGATTAAGTAGGGCTGCTAGTTGCCCCACAGTGGGGCACGCTGAGCCTATGTAAGAGAGATTTCATTGGCGTGCCTGCCGCTGATGTGATCTCCTGTAATGATGGGGGTTACAATGCTAATGTTGCGCTTAGCGCGTTGTGTGTGGCTTGAAATTTGACCGGGAAATCTTTTCGCTGGTTCCATAAATTTTACGGCGATCAGGAGTTTACAGAACTCTAAGAGTATACTTATCTTCTCACTTACGCTGCTTTCAGGAAGCGCTATGACGAGTCGTGTCAGTTCGTCGGCTTTGAAAGTACTTAGCCATCTCGTTTAGAGATTTGCGGCATTTCATGGCTACCACGAAACCGTGAACCTCCACGAACAATGCTGCGATCCTGTCGATTGGTTAAGACGTGTCCCTTTTTATTCCATTGAGTTCTTGGTAGGGATGGGTAAATTCGATATTGGAAGATCGAAATTCCATTTTATTCAAATTTTAGCTTCAAAATAGCAAATTTTTGAAGTCGAACTTTATGGTGCTAAAATTCGGCCTTAATCGAATTTTTCTAGAAAAAAATCGAATTTCGTTTTATTCTGCAAAAAAGTAACTCTGCAACTTTCTCTTTTCTGACTAAATATGGCATCACTGTGTGTGACACAACATTTGGCAACAACCCAGTTATGTAAATAAATTCATAAAAAAAAATAAATAAGATTCTGGATGTATTATAATCTAAAAACTACATCTAATGTTTGGTTTCCATTAAATATGTCAAAATTACTGTCAACTAACAGCTTTTCATTTGCTGTCAAATGTGTTTCCATTACACCATAAAAACTGACCAAATGTAGATATCGCAGTGCTGTCAAAGACTGTCGTCAAATTTTGGTGCTAGGTGATTGACATTTCGTTTTCATTACCGATGTCCAGGGAACGGATTTTATGGAAATTGCCCTTTTTTCTTCTAAAGAGATAGAGTTTATTCGAGTAAGAATGTCCACGACTTACCTTTCCCTGATTCCATATAAATATACACATTTGATTTTGATTTTTTTTTGCTTTTTTAAGATGTATGCATTTTTTTGTCTATTATACCTTTAGAAAAGTGATTATAGCAGGAAAAAGCCCTTATTCCTCATAATATAAAAGTTTCAAATGTTCCGTATTTTAATTAGACGCCACTTGTATCAGTTCACGTAGAGCGCACGTTTAGTACATTCTTGTGTTAAAGACGGTTCTGTTACAAAAAAATCAAGTTGATAATGAAGAATGGTTAAGTAAAGAAGTAATAAGTGGTCATATGAAAATGCGCAAAATTTTTTTGTACGAAAAAATAGCAGGAACGAATGTTACTCATACACGGAATGTACACCTGAAAATATCTCGAAAACTTATCCATAGAATGAAAAACTAACTCGATTTTTGGAATTGGATATGTAGTGGCGTCCGTTGTACATTTTTCCTGTAAACCAGGGTTTTTATTAAGTTGTTGTCTTTTTTAGTGCCTTTTCGCTTTTTTTTTTGTTATTTCTAGTACCCTTTTCTGTCTATTTCGTTATTTTATTTTGCCTTTTTTATAGGTTTTTAGGTCTTAAAAATACGTTCCCTGCTGATGTCAAATGTGAAGTGCAATTTTCGGCAAGTCAGAGTCAAAAATAAAAAATACCAGCCGTTTAGCTATGAACAAACCCAAAATATGTCCTAAAAATTTAGTAGTGTTAATATATATTTTTAAATTTTTTTTAAATGATACTAAAAAAATACATTATATATTTGATTAATTCTTGGACTTTTTTCAGACGGTTTTTGAGATATTTATTTGAGAAAAAAAAACTTATTTGTATTTATTTTTGGTTGTGAAGCTATGAAGAGCGATTCGGAAAATTAATCACATTAATCATGCAGGTTCCGCAACTCACTTCCGAGTGAATTTTAACCCCGGCCAATTTGAAGTCAAAGTGAACAAGTTAAATTTGAGTCTAATTTGACCAGAAAACCATTTTTGCAAAAAACCAATATCCACTGAAGAAATTCTGGGCTAGTCCACACAAAATTGGAAATCATTAAGGCACATTCGAAACCCAAATTTCACTGCAATCAACTACACCGTGGAGAAATGCATTCGGAAAATATTTAGTGCTCGGGTACAATTTAAAACGTTAATATGGGAACCATTAGCTTTCGTTTGATGTAACTATAGTTCCCTAAAAGAGCTCTTGAGGCAAAAGTATATCATGATTTTTTATTGACCTCTAACATTTATCCTTACGAAGTTCCGTGTCATGAAGAAAATAGTACGAGTCCCACACGTGACAACAAAAGTTGTCTCACCTATAACAGAAGTTATGGTTTTTACTTTGTTTGTATTGCTGAGTACTTTATAGTTAAATTTTAAAAAGAAACAAACTTTTTGCTGAACAAATTCTCAAACCGTGACGATGGAATACCCGACATAGTATATTTTATTCTGTTTATTTGTATGTTTGTATCTGTTTTTCACACGCCGCTTTTATTTACTTTCATTTTAATTTATTATTATTTTTTATTATCTTTACTAAAACTAAGTTTTTGATTCATTTGTTAGCTTAGAGTTCAAAGTCGACTTTTTCTAAAATAAAAATACTTTTCATCAATGTTGAGGAACTTGATTCGTTTGGAGTTGTTTCGATCAGTAATATGCGGAATTTTGTATTAAAATTTTGGCAAAATAAATAAATGCCTGAAAAAATGAGTTTGAAGCGCTTTAATTTTCTCTTGTAAAATTTAAGAAACTGGTCTTAGCAACTTTTCACTCTAAGCTAGCGAGATGCATCTTTTATATTAAATTAATATTTAATAACTGACTTCATATTTTAGTTGACAAACCGGAAAATGTTTCATTAAATTAAATATTTCTCCTTTCATTCCGCGAACGTTTGTTTGTTTGCATATCAATTATTTGGTCACAATATACACTTGTGGTCAGCTGATTAAGGCAAGTGACATTTTGACCAGTTTTTGCTTTTTTTTTTTGTCTATTTAATGTTTATATTTTTTCCTAAACTAAAATTTAATGAGCTACTGCATACCTAAAATATTTTAAAAAAATCGAGAATTTTCATATTTTTTGTACGAAGTTTGAAATGTGAATTTATGTGGCGCCAGTTAGGTAAAGTGCTAAACTTTTATAAAAAAAAATATATATAAGCATTAAATAGACAAAAGCAAAATAGCACAGCTAGTCAAAATGTCACTTGACTTAATCAGCTGACCACAAGTGTATGTAGATATCTGGCTGAAGGGCGTGGTTACCAAAATTAGTAGCCAAACATGCAAGTGACAAGGCCGTCGGCGGGTTTTTGATGGAAACAAATTTAATATTGATGCATAAATTATTTAACTATGTATGTATTTGCCTACCCTCTCAAATTTCATAAATTATAATATGTATGCATTTCAATGGCACTAATTTATGGCTGCCACAGCGAATGCGCGAGAGGGGATGAGGGAGGACTTATGCCGCACCACTGGGAGATGGGTGGCGCTTTAGAGGGCGAGGTTTAGTAGTTTAATACGGTGTTGTAAAAGGGCAAATTAATGATGGATAAAAATATATTTTTATTTTCGCTGAAGAAGATTAGTTGAAAATTGTTTTACATAACTGTCAAATTTTTAACCGACTTCAAAAAAGGAGATTAACAATTCGTCGGAATACTGTTTTATTTTTGTTGATACGTTACCGGATAACTTTGTACCATCTTAACCATTTTCTATTATTCTTCTTTATCAGAAGGGTGTTACTATTTAGAATGGTTTAGTTTCGATATTTGGATAACAAAGAAACTGACGGTACTCCTTAATCTTATATGAACGAAACTCGGATATAGCTTTGACTATCGATAATTATGCAGCTTAACGTCTATGTCCATGTCGCTATGTCTATAACTCAAGAGGCTCATCGTCTGCGGTAGCCGCTGTCGCTAACAAAGACGCGTATAACTTCCACACAATCTCTCGACTCCAAGGACCACCGGATGTTGTCACTGTGTCTGCTTCTGCATTAGCACGCGCATGTTGAGTGTGGTTTTGTATGAGTTTGTACGAATGATTTTCCGTCCACTATTATCGGTGTTAAAGCCAGTACGGGATAAAACCGAAGTCCGAGTCGAGAACGGGCTGATTGTTTGGTTGATGATGATTGACGCAAATTGTACCTACTTCGCAATTTATCAAGATGGTCCACGCGCTGTGGCCTCTGTGCAAATTCTGCGAAACTGGAACTTGGTCTCTCTACGAGAAGGTACGAAACACCGCTACTGATTCCATCTGAACTAAGCGGCCGACTCTTATGCTTTAAGAATAAAATAAAATTCTTAGGGCTCATTCTCGACAAAAAACTGAGCCGGAAGGAGAACATAGTCAAGCGTTATGAGCAGGCGTCTGTGGCCTTCTTTTCGTGCAAGAGGGCCATTGGTCAGAGATGGGGTTGAGCCCGAATATATGCCGTTGGATCTACAAAGCGGTGGTTAGACCAATTCTCTTTTGTGGAATTATAGTATGGTGGCCGGTCTTGAGCAAGGCCTCAAATCTTAATCTGCTCAGGAAAGTACAGAATATTAATATGATCTGCATTAGCGGAGCAATCGGGGCTACGCCAAATGATGCTCTAAATGTATTTTTTTATCTTCTGCTACTAGATCTCGTAGGTCAGCAGATGGCATCTCTTGCTGCACTTCGGTTAAGAGAGACAAGGCATTGGGATTGCTGAGTCACTCCTGCATTCTGAAAAAATATAGTACAGTAATTTTCACAGATGATTCAAAAATAAGCGGCGGAGTGGCAGGGGAGTTCTTTTCCCGACGCCTTGCCCTAAGCCGGTCATTTCGACTACCGGACTACTGTAGCGCCTTAAAGGCAGAAGTCTCAGCCATTATAGAGGCACTTCGTAATGAGTGTTCATATTTAGTGCAAGCCAGGCAGGCAGTCCCAGATCACCTACCTAAAGGCTAAAGAAGTCTTATTCTATCAAAATTTCGGAAATCAGTTTGCTCTCTCAAGAAATAAATGCGCATATATTTTTTTCTTGAGAATTTACTATTTCAAGCAGCAGAAATAATGAAAATAGTTCTTGTGATTTTTCTTGCAAGCTGGAAACTACGCCTAACTCTATAGTTCCTTTGAACTCTGAAGTGATATGCAGCACAAGGGAAATTACCTAAATCCTAAGGAAGATAACGCCCATCTTGATTAGCCTTAGAACACTGAATCATTATACTGCTAATCGTTAACAACCTTTATCGCTATAATTTGAAAATTAACATACGTACATTTAAAACTATTCGGTGTGCTTTTCATTAGCGTACTCTGGTTGGTGCTATTTACAAAAAAAAAAAAAAAACGCTAGTGAATTTCTGTTAGCTGCATTTTCAACGTAGATAATTATGTAACACCATTTCAATGCCAAGTTGCGAGTACGCCCGGGCATGTTTGCTAAATTAAAAACAAACAACCAGTGCAAAGCAGCTTTTCGCATAGCTTTTCAACCTTGAACTGCGTGTGGCACACTTTGTTGGGCTTCATATACATATGTAGTTTTGCTGACGAGCGGCAAATAGCCGGTCAGCGGACCGATCACCAGGGCTGCCAACCTGGCTCAAACCGTGCCATTTTTTGGCTCTATTTTACTTCAAATGGCACTTAATTAATTTTTCAATGTGGCACAATGTGCCAAACTGGAACTTTTGAAAAATTGTGAAATTTCAATAAATCTTTGTGAAATCCTCTGCGTGTACTTCTTTTTCTCAACTAAAATTTTCTAAGTTCTACAGTGTATACAACTTGTTTATTTTACTTTGGCATTGAACTGTTTTAAAGCTAAATGAGAAGAACCAAAAAGAATGTCACCTTTTTTGGCACTTTTTTATCCTCTCCACGGCACTTCATAGCGAAGTATAGTTGGCAGCACTGCCGGTCACACAGCTGTCGATTCGTTGGCTTAAATGCAATCATGCAATTTTACACACATGTATGTACATATGTACGTACGAGTATATGTTTGTAAATAATGTAGTATATTTATGTATGCATGCATATTTGTATAAAAGTATGCCTTACACGCGTGCATGCATTTGGGACACATCTGTTTAACTGTTTAACAGCCCAGACGAATATCGAAATACTTGGCTTAGCTGGCTGAGTTGATTGACTGATTGACTGACTGACATTGCCTACATACGGCATTGCTTACTATTTACTACGGGTATTTGCGTGTATGCTAAGTGTTTCCAGCAATAACAACAGCAACTAAATATTGTGTCAGTTTAGTGAAAACAACAGCAACAACAAATGCGATGGGAAAACACTTGACAATGATGTTTGAGAACAATCGATGACATTTGTTTGCCAGCCAGAGGTACTACTCATTCAATTAGAGTTGCCGTAAATTTGCATACATACATATGTATGTATCTACGTTTAAGCATATAAGAATACATGCAAGCATTTCGTCACCTGAAATGAAAAAAGACGTAACATCTTTATTGAAATGGACTAATATCTTAATTTTTTTTCTTTCATAAAACGATGTGGGGAGTTGTAATTCGCTGAAATCTATCATATAAATCAAAAAGTGAGTTTTGAATTTTTTATTAAATATGACTTTTTGCATTTCAGCGATTATGTTTGTTATGTCTTTTTGCATTTCAGATGACAATATGACATAGATACATACAATACATATGGGCATTTTCAACAAGTACCCTGCAGGGAAAGCTACTAGTTGTGAACTAGAATTCTACCAGTTTGCGTTTCAGCTCAACTAGTTCATGTTCTATCCTTTTTCAATGTTAGCGACTGGTATTTTTAACATTGCGATGTCCTACGAGATGTCAATTGTCAGGCTATGCATCAGCATCTACTAGTATAAATACTAGTAGCATCATACCAGTTGATGAGGTAGTCTGCCAATTCATGCCCCGTGAAAAGCATTAGTGTGCCTTTTTGCTCGCGACGCTCCAGCAGTCACAATGGCCGACAGAGCAAAGCACTCGCGTGTTAAGCCTGAGGTCCCAGGTTCAAATCCTGGCGCAGGGAAAATTTTCTTATTTTCTTTTTTTTATTTTATTTTTATTTTTAATAAATTAATTTTTTTGTTTAGGCGGTTTATTGTAATTTTTAAATTTTAATTTAAATAAAAAAAATATTTTTGTTTTATTTCTTTGTTTTTATAGCACAAGCA
>NW_016177316.1:0-8587 GCF_001687245.7 Rhagoletis zephyria | reverse complement strand
CGTCAAAGGGCTAAATTTTCATTAAATCCCACAATGGAGAAAAAAAAAATTTTATGAAAAAATAACAAACGAATTTTTGCTTTGAAAAGCTTGCAACTATTTAACAAAAATCACCATTTACTCATGTCTGCTCCCCACTGTTCCAAATTCTCCACTGGAAGCTCTTTATCATGAATGCATTTGCCACAAAGCGCTGTGGTATTACTGTTATCCAGTATTTTCGTGGCTGTGCCCACCACCATTCCTACTGATACTGCTACTTAGATGAAAACGAAGTCGAATGCGAAGACGAATGCAAAAACGATTATGAAGTCTAATACGAACACGCATACGAAGGCATTATCATTACCCTTTCCAATACCTTTTCCACTAGAAACGATTACGTTTACGAAATCGAAAACTATTACGAAGGCGAGTAGGAAAACCAATATTAAGAGAGATACCATTACCAGAAACCATTTTCATTACCATTTCTATTACCACTGCTATAATCAGTACCATTACCATTGCCAATATAATTACCATTTCCACGGCCATTACCGAATCCAGTACCAATACAATTACCATTTCCACTTCTATGCCAGTGCCAGTTTCAATTCCATTACCATTATCACTTCCATTACAATTACCATCAGCATTACCACTACTATTTTTTTTCCTGTAAACTTATCCATGTGGGAACTATTCCTGCGGTTTATTCCGAATTGTAGGTAGTTATTGGCTTTCCAAAAGTCGTTGGAAAAATTTCCTGGAGACAAAGAGAGGAGGCCACAACGGCTTAAATAAACAACTAAAACATTGAATTCATGAGTAATTTCTCGTACAGAGTGAATCCTTTCAATTTCAACACTAGCATCAATTTTGGTTACGAATGTATAGATATGGCCTCCTGAAAATTTAGAAGGCAAATGGCTTGCTTCTGCTATCTCACTGATTTTTTTTACTTAATAATGAGGCAAGAAATCAATTCAGGCCTTTATCTCAATTTTCGACAGTCATTGAAAGCTCGCAGCAGTTGATTCTAAAAAAATATCTACTTAGACTACTTCGAAAATCATCAGTCTTTTTGTTTTCATAATTAGCTGAAAAGGCAGGTGCTTATTAATTTCTTTAAAACTGAAGAAGAATGCTGCCTTCTCTCTCAGCCAGTGTACAAAAGGGGGCTAATAAATTTGGGCCATTTATTCGTATGAATGAAAGCCATGCAATGTGGACTATAAAAGCAAACATAAAAGAGCATTTTTTACATAAGTACACATGTACGTAATTACACAGTTTTTTTAGCGATCTAAAAAACTTTCACTATATACTTTTCCCGGCATCATAAAAAGACTTCTAAGCACTTAAACTGCATAAGCTTTACATACTCGCATGAAAGTAGCAAACTCCTCAACATAAACGTTCCTTTTTAACTTGATATGAATAAGATATTATTTTGATTTCAAGTTGTATACATATGTACCATATTTAAAAGTTATCCTTTGAATTAACTTCTAATCTTCTGGCAAAGCTGAATGCATTTTAGGCCAAAATGTTTTGATACCACACATCGCTGTAGTTCTTTATGGTATTTTTAAGCCCTTAAGCTAACTTGCTAATAAAAGCTGTAAATAGGATAAGTACGTCAATTATGTAGAAAAACGTGAATTCGCCTTTTACAAGCGTCCAAGCACAAAAACACTATGCGTAAAAGTGTTTCTATAGGCATGGTGTGCAACTAAAATCCTCTGTAGGAAAATATTATGGTTTTGGCCTGTTGACTTATAAAATAGCATAAAGTTTGGATCTACGCAGTGCAATATTGCAGAAAAGATGGAAAGAGTCCGGTGGGAACATTTATGAAAGTAAGTAATATCCAGGGCATAACAACAAGCCTACGTGACCAGCGAGTGCACCGTTGACACCAGCAAACCGTCTTAACTGCTTAGCCTCTAAGTCTATGAATAAGACTAGGTTGAACTTAAAAGCACTATGATTGATCCTCTGCAATCGGGTAGTCGTATAGTACATGTATGTACATGTACATGATGTACAAAAACTTCAACTTGCAGACTTCACAAAATCCTTTGGTCTGTAAATCAAGTATAATTGCAGCTAAGGTTAATCTTTGGGAGCCTTATTAAATTTTTTGCCCTGATGTATTATGAAACAGCACTTAATCTTTTAAATTGGAGGTCCAGGGTTCTATTCTTGGCTCGAGAAACGTCTCAAAAAGTTTTTTCTAATAGCGGTACAAAACCTTCAAGTGTATTTCTGCCATGAAAAGAGCTTATCCTTAAACCTATTCGCGGCGTAAAACTCTACGTATAATATATAGCAAAAAAGTATCACTTGTGCTCCGATTTTACTGTAGTTTTTTAAATGTGGTATTTTTGCTTAGGAATAAAGAAATGTTAAAAATCGCATAGATAGGAAACCTGCATCGCCCAAAACACTAAGGGGCGGAAATGGTAAACGTAGCCAAGGTTTTTGTGTTAGTTTCAACACAAAAAACTTAAAACTGAAAGATGGTCAAAACAGGAAGAATGCCACGCCCAGCAGTCATAAAAAAATCGATTTATAAAACCCAAATTTTATTATATCGCGGTAATAGGCATTTCAAGAGTCTAGCCAAGTGCTTAGTTACTATTTCGAGACATTTCAATTCTTGGATATTCTCGAACCACTGTGCGAACTTTTACTGATGACCATCAAAACTCATAATTGCCTCGCCTTGTCTATAAATCATTTGTAACGGCGATAATGTATTCAACAACTTTCTGATCAGGGGCCGAAAAAAGCGTTAAATATCCTGGTTTATATTTTTGGATCATTGCACAATCGTAATGTTTTTATTTTTATTTTTTCAATCAAGAAATATAATTAAATTTGGATTTTTTTCTAATTTAATCGTTAGTGTGTGATTTAAATTTTTTTCGTTCAAAAATAGTCGATATTTTGGCCTTTTATATTTTTTCAATAATTTTTAACCAGATACTGCGTTTTTATGACCGCTTCAAATTTTTTATCATCTAAAAAAATGAAATCTAAAAATAACGTTTATAAGACCGTAAAAACAAAAATCCAGAAGAACGATTAAAAATTTATCGTAAAATACTTAATTTATAAATAACGGTTAAATTTTATCGTAAAAATATAAATCCAATTTTAGCGGTTAAACTATGATTTTTATTATAAAGATCCCTGCCTCTGATCGCTTAACGGCGGTTGCATGGAGGGGTTGTGGCATATCAGAGCCATACGTGGCCAACTCGGCAGCGGTCTATTGAGTTTTTATTAAAAACTTTTTTACTTTCCACTAGACCACGGCGCTATGGGTTGCAATCATTCTGATGACTCAGGTGTGCATACTGTGGGTGGGGAAAATTTGGAAATTCTGTTGCTGGGGGCCAATTATCGTTGTCTGATTGAAGTGAAGTGAAAATTGAAAGATTACGCATGGCTATGCTCTNGGTATGTAATGTTCGGCTCCGCCCGAACTTAGACTTTCTTACTTGTTAGTATAAAATTTGTCGAATTTAGTGGCTTCCTGGCGGCATATAATTTATTGTATAGTGTAATGAAAATGATAAATTACCTATACAAAAATACCAAACACTGCATACCAAACATTGCAGACAACGAATTTTTCGATTTTGCTTGCTTTTGAACTTTCGCGTGATTTTTTTAATGGATTGGCGAAAATGGGGTATCGTTTAAAATTTTCTGTGAGATTTTTCAGGAAATGTATTCCTTTTATTTGTGATCTGAGCACGCCAAGCTTAGAACGATATCAGATTCCCCACCCTCTTGTGAGAGTCTGTCAGACATAAGATAATAACTGTCGGAGAGTTTTCCCCATTCCTCAAACCAAACAAATATGACAAAGAGTTCCTCAATAATTTTTGTAACACTCGCTACTAACTTCAAAACAGCCTTCATACTAAAATACATATAATTGAAACTTGGTTTGTAGTCTAATGATTTTTAATTTTATTTTAATTTGAAAACTTCCTTTATTTACGCTAAGACTTCGCTACTTCCACTTTTTCCCACACGGCAGCTAAACATCCGTGTATTTACTAACATACATACATAAATATTTACAACATTCAGGTGTATTTGCCTGCCCGAAAAATGAGTGCTACTTACAGCCACTTCCGCTACATCCGGCATATTTCCTGTTTTATAATTTTTTGCATTTACATTTCACATTGCTCATTTTGCCTTCCACTCCTCTGCTGTTATCCACACTCATGAGCGCATTAAAATGCTCATTAAAATTTAAGTGGCACGGCATTGGATAGAGGCTGCCACTAACATAGATTACACGCTTTCCGAGCGAAAAATTTTACAAAATGTTTCCGAAAAAATATGAAACACGCGCTGCTTTAGGAGTATTTAGTAATTTAAGAAAAGTGTTTGCCTATTAACTTTAGTTGGTACAGCTTAGAGATAAATACATATATGTATACATACAGAAAATTATGTTTTTTTTTTCTAATGAAAAAAAAAACGCTTTTTTGCCACTTTTGCAGCGTTAAAACGGAGCTGATGGACGATGGCGCCAATTCAACATTATCCATAGCGAAAATCAACAAGTCCGACTCCGGCAACTATACGTGCGCAATTAGTGATTTTCAAAATTTCAGCATAGTCGTACACATACTAAATGGTAAGTAGCTGAGACATTTGCAAATACATACTACATTCACACGAAACGCGAAAGCAGTCAAAGCACAAGCTGTTGTTGTTGTTGTTGTTGGCTTTGGGTGCTTTCGCTTTCGCTTTCGCCTTTGCATGAGCGCCAGCATATGCTGCCACAAACGATCTCAGCAAGGATATCCCACCTGTTAGTGCTTTCCTGCTTCCTGCCTTTTTGTGTGTGCATTCATCCGCGCAGGAAGACACACTTGCCACCACCTCTAACTAAGCCTTACTACTTATATGCTCGTGCATACATAAAGGCATACTTATTATAAAACTACTTTTTTAATGCCTTTAACTGAATTTGTTGCTCCACACGCGCGCCACCTTTATTTGTTGATATGCTGGTGAGTGTGTGTTTGTGCGTGTAGAGCTTTCTTTTCTTTTTTTTTTTTTGATTGTGTGAAATCAGTTGTGCAAATTCAGTTAACGTCACAAGCATTTAACAAACTAATTAAATGGGGAAATTCACATGTCGCTCATTAAGCGAGTGTTTCCTTCTCAGCGCACCACTTCGTTTCTCTTTTCGCCATCTGCTGCTTATCTGCTTCATTGCTCCTGTCAATATTGTTCGCATTGTACAAGTTGGGCGCTTTTATACTTATTAGCATTTATTTTCGTGGAGGTTACATGGTATCTGGTGCTGACTTTTATTACATTTATGTATAAACTGTTATAGTGATGATTATTATTATATTTGTATGTAATTCAGTGGTGCTGGCAAGTCAATTGTTGCATTGATGAACAATAAAAGAGGAGAGCCAGATGGTTGAATAAGATTGAGAAAATATATTATTTTGTTTACTAGTGCACGGCGTCATGTTGACCCCCAAATAGACGCAGCAATAGTTTTGCTCCAAGTCCGAATGGCAGATACGTTTTATGATGAGCTTTTTTTATAGAAGGAGAGCTCTTGTAGGGTTTACACTATTGGAGGACGATCATTGTTAGGAAACCATATTTTGCCTGCTGATCGGTCTAAGATGAAACAGCCCTAATTGCCTTTTCAACTGCAGTCTTTGCGGATGTTTGTACAATATAATGTACAAGGCACTTACATCCTACCATCCAATATAAATGTACAATATATTGTACTTTTTTTACCGCTCGGGAAAAATAATTAACAACAAGATAGTTTAATTTGAGCATTTTTATATGATGAAATGCTTTTTATATTTCCATGCTTTGTGCTTTTCTTAGTGATTTTACTTGACCTTCACATATTTTTTGTACACCACTTGCGTGTCACTGGAATTTTATAAAATAGTCTATTTTTAAATTAAAAATGTTTTTTAAACGTTTTCGATTTTAAAATTTACGTAAACTATTCGGGACAGTCCAAAACTTCATAAAGTTTAATTTGTTTTCAAAAATATTAATAAAATTATTAGTAGCACGCTTCTAATGTTACAAAAAATTAATTGTACAATATATTGTACAAATGCACGAAAGTTTTATAACAAAAACGTTGCTCCATAACAGTTATTAGATGAGAAATATTTTTTATTTCGTCGATTAGAGTTATAACCCAACGTTTCTTTTTTACGTTGCCTGATAACTGTTATACATATTTTCATTTTTCAGTTGCCGATAAGAGTTATTTCCCAACGTTTATTTATTACGTTGCTGGATAAGAGTTATTTTACAACGTTTAGTTTTTACGTTGAGGATCTTTTTTTATTGTTGTCTTATTCGGAACTTCCAGTTTCGACCATAAGTGGGCTCACTGACCGGGAGTCCAGTTTTTTTTTTGCGTATACGTAACTTTTGTTTGAAATTTTTTCTCAAAAGTTCATTTTCAACCTCTAAATGACCTTCGAGCTTCAACAAGTCCTGGACTTCTAAAATGGACGAAAATATTTTATATTAGAAAACAAAAAAAAAAACACGAATCACCAAGTCGGGGATGTTCTATCTTTTGGTCGTTTTACCAACTTTTGGTTTCGACCGGAAGTGTGCTAAAGTGACCGGAAGTTCATTTTTAAAATGGGGCATACATATTTTTACCTCAAATCGGGATTCCGCAGACCAAAATACATAACTTTTTCTTTTTTATTATGCATTACTAATTATTATGTACTATCTGTTATCCATCTGGAGATATTTGATTTTTTTTCAAAAAAAAAAGTTCATTTTACACTGAGCGACGCTAGAGGCCTCCAAATAGAGCTAAGAGAGGCAATCAAAAGACGTTGGTCAATACATAAATGGAAGTCGCGCATTAGGAGTATCGTTGGGCTGGAGATCAAGCGAAGAATAAATAACTCTTTTCAACAGTTGCCACTTGTAGCTTGGCTGTCAGCAAATGCAATTTGGGTCCTTGTGCATTGCACAGAAACGTGGACTATGTCTTACTCCGAGTGACCAGTCACTAAGGATTACCGGGTTACGCCATCTGACCATTTGGACAGAGATATCTCAGACCGGGTATCCCTCGAACCGCAACCATTCATAGCACTCACACCTTCGGCAATGACTGGAAGGCTTCGACAGAATGCAGGTGGGCGAAACAAATGTTGGCCCCAGTTTCGGGGAGTTGTGTTTGGTATATGCTTTCATTGAACAGATTAGACTGCAGACAACTTGTGGGACTGTCGACTGGACAATTTACGTGGCGCAAACACCTGACAGTGATTGGCTTACATGGCAAACCAATTTGTTTTTCTTGCCTTGAAGAGGATGAGACGTGATGTGCCTCTGTCCCGTCTTTGTAAGGATTAGATATGCGGTTTTTGGAAGCAATGCGTTGAGATACGAACAACTGAGCTCTTTGACACCAAAAATCTGCTTCAATTTATTCGTAAATCAATTAGTTTTAAAACAGATTAAAAGGAATATGAAAACAGTACAATGGGCGGCATGTAGCCTGGATGTTGTTTTCCGCATGCGTTGTTCTGTGTACTTAGCTCCGAACAAAAAATAAAACTAAAAATAAAAATGACCCACCGATTCTGCCAGAGGTAACCGTTTGAGAAGCCAAATGAGACAACACAACTACTGCAAAGTTGAGAAAAAGAATGTAACTGTAGCTGAATCTTATCTGATCTCTCCTGTACCATCAATGATGAGTTGGAATCATCTCAGCACTTTCTATCAGACAACCCAGCCTGCGCGAGGCTAAGATGGAAATATTTTGGCTTGCACTTCTTGACAAAACCCTAAGGAGTTCTCTGACAGTGAAATTAGCTGCATTTTTAGTTTCGTCATCGGCTCGCGGCGTTCTATCGACTAAATAATGCTCATCGTTCAATTTGGTGGTAAGACAAAGGACAATCTTTTAGTTGCCCACGAGAGACCCTTATCTAACGCTCCTTATCTGGCACAATGGGTAAACTGTATCTGATCGCTTAAGCCTATCCAAGGCAACTCAAACATGTACCAGCAAGAGAGCAAAACCAACTAGCTGCGTGTATTTTGTTGTTGATTTTGTACTCTAAAATGGCAAAAAAGGTAAAAAAAATTTGGCATTCCAATGCAAAATGTTAACAAAAATGGCAACTCATTGATCACTTCGAATGAAAAAAATTTACCTATTCCTTTTGCACTGTTCCCAAAAAGAAAGCCACCTTGACTGAATATAAAACTTAGTTTCTTTGTGAAATCCATTACAAATCATTCACTTTTCGTTAAAGTTTTTCCATAATAATTTTTCTTTAGAATTTGCATTGATTTTCATTTTCCTTTTCTTCTTTTGCTGGCCATAGACAAACTTTGCTGCTGTTCATTACACTTCATTAATTGCATCCTCCAAGTACTCAATTATGCAATTATTCCACTTCATAATATTCATTAATAAAATCTATGAGTTGAAATATTTTTCGCTTAACAGCTTTAATCAGCATAGAGTTTATATGTACTTATTCTTATTACTCATATTAGATACAATAAGCAATCGAGATTG
>NW_016177315.1:0-8588 GCF_001687245.7 Rhagoletis zephyria | reverse complement strand
CATCGATCGAAGCGCAGTTACATTAAGAAATATACATTAGTAGATATGTAAAGGCAGATATACATAAATATTTAAATACCCTGCAAACCAATGTTCCCGAAATCTTAGCGAAATCTAATTTCTGTAACGATTTTTTTACGAATCTTCAAAGAAAATTGCATGATGTGGTTGACACGAACTCATAAAGAAATTTCTGTACGAAAAATAAAGAAAATACAGAAAAAAATTTTGCAAGAAATTTTTCACATAGCAGCATTATTTTCATTGCTTACCGATTTTCTTCCGAAATTTCGTAAAAGAATCGAAGTGTGCACAGTTTATTTTATTTTAGAAAATTCGGCAAAAAATCGGATGAGATCTTTACGAATTCTTTAAAATTTCAATTCAGAGTACACTGAAAAAATGTTGAATTTTCTTAAATGAAATTTACTGTATAAACTTCGATTCTTTTATGAAATTTCCGAAAAAAATCGGTAAAGAAATGAAAAGAATTTTTTCAGATTTTTCTTTATGAAGAAGATTTTCTTTGAAGATTCGTAAAGAAATCGTTACGGAATCCGGAACACAATTCCGATACTCTTAAAGATTTCGTTAAGATTTTGAAAAATTTGGTTTGCAGGGTATATACACACATACATAGGTATTTATATATAATACGCTTACATTTACAGATACATACATATATAATAAGTGGTAAGGGCTCGCCTAGAGGAAATGACTCGTGAAAATTACAAATGAAATATCAAAGTATATGTTTGAATTGCCTCACGTTTACTGGTCGTTGTTGTTTTAACAGTAAGCTTTCTTCTTGAAAACGTATGGCAGTAATTCTCCTCTGCTCCCAGTAAGTAAGAATAAGTAAGTGCGTAGCATTTCACTGTGAAGAATTGCTTCAAATGTTTACGTGTATGTACATCTGTGTGTAAAATATAAGTAACGAAATCAGCTTAGATCTCCTTTGATGAGCCACTTCAGCGAAATGGACAAAATAAAGTGTTTTAGTATTTTTACACATTAAGAAGCAAAATGAGATTAATATTTGTACCTACCAGACATTGCAAGAGGCAGTGAAGAACTCTGGAAATTCGATCTCCTTTCCTATGCTACTCTGGTAAATGCATGCAATTTTTGAGCAATCAATAGCAGAGTATCTCCAAAGAGAATCTTTTAACTGCTAAGTCACACTCATTCATAGCATTTAAAATTGTACAAACTTTTTCTGTATGCCAAAAAAGCTAAAGAGCAATTCCAGAATGTTAGGGCATTGCTATCCGAACAGGTATTTTTGAGTGGGAGATATTCACCTACTGCCCGGCAGAATATCACCCCAATATAAAAGCTCTTCTTACAATACGTTAGAGAAATCGTTTTATTCGAAAGGCATACAGATGATTCGACATTATGAAGGACGATAGCCTGAAAAGTTGTATGGATACAAGCAGCAGCTCACCTCATTTAATAACAGCTAGCACAGGACTCATATCTTCTCGATTGATACACACGACGCGGACCGTGCTTACGCTGACCGTTCTTTCAAAAGCTTTAAAAAAGCTAATTGGAACGCCTTTGCCGCTCTCTCCTCGCCAACGTGCGTCCATGATGCTGAACGAAAGCTCCGCAAGGGGGTCCTTAATGCAGCAAAAGGATTAATTCCTTTTGGCAGGCTTGGGAATATTCGTCCTAATTTCCCGGCTGAATATGGTGGTAAAAATAGGTAACGTCAGAATTTTAATGATCTCACACCCTGGCCCTGTTTTACACCGAAAAAACGTATACCCCTGTTTTTTATTTTTAAAGTAAAAAATATTTAGAGGTCGCTTAAAGCGCTCAAAGTTTGCCATGTATTTTATATGGTATAGTATGGTGGTATGGTATTATAATGGTATAGAATTCTTGAAAACTAATATTTTTCGATCAGAAAACTTTGTTTATTTTCAGAGCAATTTAGTATTAGAAAATGGTAAAAGAAGCAATTGTGTATTTATACTTGAAGTGTCCCGAACAGAAACAGAGTTTTCCGATAGAAAAATATTGATTTTCAAGAATTGCATACCATTTCAACGAAAAATGGTTATTTTCCTATATAAAATACATGAACAACTTTGAGCGCTTTGAGCGACCTCTATTTTGTTGATTTCGAAAAAACAAGGGTACATTTTTCCGAATAAAGGCCTGTATGTAGTTCTCAAGAAAAGCTAAAATTCCATACAAAATGACGTACAAGAAATGGCTAAGAAATTTTCTTGAGTCAAATTTCCTTCAGACAGTACGCAGTTCTTAAGAAATTTGCTACGCTTTTTACTACGGTTTTCTAAAGTTTTTTTGTGAAAAAAGAGAACAAGGCAACCCAGGTTTGCAACAGAAATATATGCCCGTTCCATTATTTCTTGAGGAAAGACTGAGGCAACAGGCTGTGAAGTATCACACACACGAAATAATGGCGAATTTTTCTTGACCGATTTCTTGAGAACTGCATACCAGCCTTTAGGATAATCCTGGGGGTGAAGGAAGAGCTTCCAAAGTCATTGGCCTCGATCGCCCTTCCATGTTGATGTTAAAACATTTGAGTCCGGTTGGGCGTGAAATACCTAACTACGGACTTCATTTGTCGTTGTTCATTTTCATTACTCCTCATATGTGGAAACCGGGAGACCGATCACAGCAAATAAATGTGAGGATTATCGTCAACATGCGGTCTTAACCTATACCGCGTATGAGCGAGAGAACTGTTCTAGTGCCGCTGGACTTGTCAAAGGCCTTCTACTCTGTTTTCCATTCAACGTAATGGTAGACGAAGAGTTATCTGAGTCGCCGACAGGCGTCAGTACTGCTTGGAGGTAAAACTTCGAAGGCAATCAAAAATATTAAAATCAAAGGTGATACCTTCTCTCCATTACTGTTCAATTTCTGTATATCGAAGCTTCTTCAGCCACCAATCTCGTCAATTGATCGATCTCATACAATTGAGGACTGATCGATATTGGCGTCCGGCAATGGTTTTAATAGCCTGCGTTGACAAAGAAACGGCTATCTCTCTGATCTTTTTCGCTTCTTTATTACGCGGTGCTTTGCCATTTCGCCTCCAAAATCAACCGCGATCCTTTTCACTACCTGGACGGATACGGTCAAGTTGCAATTGACGAAGCTACAAACCTGTTAAAAAACCGGATGCCTAAACTTTTATCAACACGAATATAAGTTATCGACTGCAAAAAAAAAATTAAGAATGTACTCTTATCTTTTGAGTTTGAAATCTTTTGCAAATTTAAATCACTTATCAGGATAAATAGCACCTTAATACTTATTAATATCCTTACATTCATATCACATTTGTTACCATCTAAATAAATACTGATTCCCTTTGCCTGAAGATGACTGTAGAGAGCGCTGACAAGCGCTCGGCCACTTTCCACACACGCTACACTATGAGGACCACAGCATTAGAATTTACATTTTAAATTGCTTACCAAACTCAATTTGTACGCGCGTATACATACTGCGTACAACGACAGCACTAACAATATCTAACAAAACCGAAAATAACAACAAAGATAAGATGAAAACAAAGCACAACCATAAAACATTGCAACTAAAACAAAGTCGGGGGAGTATAGAATAGGGAATGTTTTAGACGTACATAACTATGAATGGAGAGTATGTATGAAGGACATAAAAATGTATATATGTATGTATGTATGTAGGTATATGTCAGCACTCTACTGCAAGTACAGCATCCATGGTAAATGAATGGCAAGGTTAACCAAATAACCGCAACATTAGCGAGCTGAAAGCATGTGTAAGGGGTATACTGCAGTAAGGTTATATGTGTATATAATATGTATGTATGTACATAAATTAGACTGCCGCCGGGATTACAAAATTTATAATATTCTAAGACGTTCACCGAAATATTTCGGAAAAATATTAAGATTTACGTGAGCTGGACCGATTTGAAAATAGCTCCAAAAATGGAGTTGTTTTATGAATAAAAATAGTTTCTCAAAGATTTTTTTTTTGAATAAATCCCCTCAAATGACAAAACGGTTAAAGCTTAAAAAATTTGCACAAAAATATTTTAAAAATTTTGAACGGAATCGTAATAATGCGATTTTTGATGTTATATTTCTCTTTCATCCTTTGAATCAGTTTATTAGCAAAACAAAGGGTAAGAAAATACCTTTCCAATGATACCTCACAAGTCTAAGTCGGAAGAGCTTAGGTTCAGTTATTCAAATTTTCATATACCGATCTTTGAAGAACCTAAAAAACAGTATCAAAAATCTCTTTATAACGATTCCGTTCAAAATTTTTTGAAATTTTTAAAAAATCTTATTTTTATGCAAATTTTTTACGCTTATGCCGTTTTGTCATTTGAGGGGATTTTTTTCAAAAAAAAAAACCTTTAAGAAACTATTTTTATTTATAAAAAACTCCATTTTTGGAGGTATTTTGAAATCGGTCCAGCTCACGTAAATCTTAATATTTTTTTGAAATATTTTGGTGGACGTCTTGAAATATAATAGATTTTATAACTCCAATGGAAACATAGTACCGATTTTTTTTTTTTGTAGGGGGGTGATGCAGTCTAATGTACATATGTATGAACTTTGTGCATATATGAGCAGTTTTATGAGCAGTTTTCACATTGGCATGCCACAGGGCGTACTACTATGTGTTGCAGTACGTGGAGCAAAGTGCAAAGTATTAGCTTTTGAGGTTAGAAAATGAAGTATGGGGATAGCGAAGTAATTTTCAGGATACATATGCTATTAACTAGCATACTGTGGGAATTATGTATGTATGAATGTATGTATGTATGCACTATAGCTTGCAAGCAGCAATGACACAACCAGAGACAAGGGCTTAGTACAATGAAGTTAAGTAACTGTGTTAAAACGTTTAAAGCGAGAAATAGAGTGATGAGTTCGTGCAGAGAACATACATACAGACATATATGTAAACTGGCTTTGAGATAAAATACGCCGCAGCTTTATTTTAGCCTGAACGATTTTCGTTTTGGGGATAACTTAAAATCTGATAATAAGGAAAGATATATACTATTGCAATGCACACCAGCGTTTTTCCCCTATTTAAAGCCGCTTTATCTCACCAACTTCTTTGAAAAATATAACTCAATCTCAGTGATTTTTAGATTCATTTGAACAGGCTTCAGCTCTTGCCAGTTCGTTGGCTTTCTCATTGTCTTGGCTGTGAATTCAGAGGAGTCCACGTCTTTTGATTATTGACTAAGACTGCAAGCGCTTTTCCATTAATTTTATATTTCTTTATTAATTTAGATTTAGTTATAAAAGACTTTAGTGGTAATACCATAGCCTGCCTGTCAGAATATATCGTTGCTTGCTATTTTTTCGTGTTATTTTTACCTAAAATATTTTAAGCCACATATTATCACCGTTCGCCATTTCGAAAACATCCTTTCTCAGAAAATTTTTCAAGAACGCCCTTTTGCAAAATTTTATTGAAAAATACCATATCTAAGAAATTGAAAATACATTGAAAATGTGCTGAGATAGGGCATTTTTTAATTCGGCAGCTGAGATAGGGTATTCCTCAACTAAATTCTGAGATAGGGCGTTTTCCATTCAAATTCTGAAAGAGGGCATTGTTCAATGAAGCTCTGAAGTAGGGCGTTCTTAAAAAATTTTTTGATAGAGGGCGTTTTCGAACTGGCTGCCGAGATAGATCGATCTTCCACTCAGGTGACGATATGTAATTGTGGTGCCTCACCAAAAAACGTCGCGATTTTTCACCGTAATTATATTGAGATTCAAGTTTTTACAAATCACCTCAGATGACGTAAGAGTTCAAGCTTAAAAGATTTGTATAAAAATGGTTGACCATTTTATTAACTGAAACAATATAATGATATTTTTGGAGGTATTTTCATATAAATCTTAATATTTTTTCGAAAATAAATATTTTGTTTTGGCGAGCCTTTTAACATGCATGTAAGAAATTTTACAATTCTGATAGAAAAAAATGTACCGATTTTTATTTTTTTTTGCATGCAGCGTCATGCACCCTAATGTATATTCATATATGTATACTGAACATTTCCGCTTTTGAGAAGCTTTAATAATTTACCAGTCGTGGAGATATTGTGACACTGGTTAGGTTAGTTTAGGTTAATGTGGCAGTCAGTCCAAAAGACCAACTCACTTAGACCCTGCAGGTACATTGTGACACTACTATGTCCTCATTGACTATATTACATGGAACCATTATTAAGCTCTTATGAAGAGGGCTCTTTTTATTCCTACATCGGATAGTTACGTGAGAGAGCCAAAGATGATATTCGTAAAAATCCTGCTCTGCTCTTACTTAAAGGTGGGCAACTGCAGGAGAAGTGTTCGACTGTTTCATCTTCTGTTTTTTCCTATCAATTTGCAGCCATATTAGCCTAGCTGTTCTACAATTTCCTTGGTAGCTCATCTGCCCTGTAATTTGCTGCAATATCTCTATGTCCCAGGACCCATATGTGTCTGATCTTGAGGACGATGCTAATATAATTTACGGCTGGCTGCCAGGCGTTTGTGTGCAACCTTTATTTTAACATTATCGCATTCATTGATTTGATGGTAGCCTTTACGGTACACAGCCACCTTCTTTATGGCTAGAACCTCTGACTGATAGAAGCTGCAGTAGTACGGAATTCGTACGTATAACTCCAATCCTAATTTCGCAGAGAAAAATCCATAGATGACCTTATTGTGTAGCTTAGATCCATCCGTGTAAAACTCTCCATTCTTCTCCATGGTTTCGGTGGGTTCAAGGGTAGTCGATTTATTGAATACAACTATCCAGAGTGTGAAGTATAGAAGCATGGTCACACCGTCGATGCTTCCATAGCGCCGTACTTTTTAGTCTGAGCGCCAAAGCGGAGGCTACGTATATCCCTACCTATTGTGACACTGAGGTTCCCTGTATTCTATCTAGTAAACGTTGGTGTAAAAGAGAAATTTTTTATACGATTAGACAAAATAACCCCATCTAGACCAGGTGATTTGTAAGCGCTAAAGCTAAATAGCGTCCATTTCACTCTTTCAACAATAGTGAGTTTAGTTGCAAGGCTTTATTCTTTCTCTGAAGTGCGTACTGGGGCATCCAATTTTGGTCCATAATAGCCTCCTTTGCAGCCCCGGCTCTCGAGGTGCTTCTTGACCTGCCTCCCCTACACGTTGTAATCAATAAAGAGGCTCTACTGCTTACAGCAAGACTCTTCTTACGGGACAACGTAGAGGACAAGAAGTTTATACACCCTTCCACCCTCAAGGTTATAGAACAAAGAGGTGGGTTGCGCATTTGCTTTGTGGACCTTTGCCTCCCGAGATTCAACTTTACACAAAACTTCAAGGTATTTTTCCCCGACAGATGCAAATGGGACAACGATCGACGTAAAACCTGGAAGGTATCTGGTATACCAATTGATGCAAGACTGACCACGACGTCGGATCAGGAGTTTATGGCACACAACCCAGAGTGCTCTCTTTCAGGCCAAGGTGCACGTATAGATACATATCTACATACACTTGGATAGTAGAGCGGCGCTCCTCGCCCTTGAAGCACACAGGTCACCTCAAAGCTGGTGCAGGACTGCCTTCAGCTTTTAATATTTATTGTCTCCAGGAACCGAGTATGCTCAGAGATTCATAGGCACAGTAAAGGGTTTACTGATCTGCCATGGAGCTCTGTTAGGCGAAACTACTGTATCTCGATGAAAAACGATGCGCAACATTACCGCACAAATACAGACAGACTAAGTCATTTATTTCGGATATATCCAGCAGGATAACTTAGGAACTGCTTCACCGAAGTAGGCATGAAGTAAGAATTGTTGCAGGTTTTCTTACTGGTCACTGTAGCGTTGCTTCATTACATAGAATTTGTTAACTATGATCTTCGTAGGTTGTGTAACGAAGAACACCAAACAGCCGGGCACATTATGCGCCACTGTGAAGGCCTCGACTTTACTAGACTTCGCTTCCTAGGATCGCCGTACTTTGAGGCATACAACCTAAATGGCATTGAGCCAAAGGACCTCGAAGACCTGTAGTCGAATAGAGGTTTATAACAATAGATCCTTTCGGTCGCGGTAACTAGGTGACCTACTGCCTCCTCTAATCAGATTCAGTTAAATAGTGCTCGCTGCCTTACTCACAATCCGCATAAGTAGAGGGGACCTTATGACATAAACAGCAATAAAATAAACAATAAGACAATGTCACAACAACAAAAAAAAAAAAATGGTTTTATTCTTATTCAATTTCTACACGTATTTCAAACCTTACTCTAGGTAAATAAAGTATGCTCGATTCAAAAGTTGAAGAAAATTAATTATCGACACGCTTAATACATAAAGCATCCAGTACGTACAGCACAGCTAATAAAAAGTCACAAAAATCTGCCAACANTTTTAGCCTTTAATTTTACGCAACGTTTTGCGTTACCCAGCTTTTGAAATTCCATCTCGCTGCTACAATTGACAAAGAACTCCAACTGAGCAACATAACAACCATTGATTGATTTTTGTGAATTTTCCCCTCTGACACGATTCTCATATCCTTTTT
>NW_016177314.1:7258-8589 GCF_001687245.7 Rhagoletis zephyria | reverse complement strand
CTCCTGGCATTAGGCAACCTGTGTTCGCGCGCCTTTTGCGTTGCACCACGGTTAGTGCTTTCTGTGCGTCTCTTGGTTCTTTGCTGCTGCTGCTGCTGCTGCTTCTGGTATTGCCACTGCAATGGCGATTACATTTACGCTTTGGTTGGTGTCACTTCTTCGCGTTTTGATGATGTTGCCAGCGATGATGATGATGACTACTGTCTGTTGTGTGCTCAATGCGATTTTCTGCTTCGCTTGCCGCTGTTGTTTGTGTTCTACTTCATCTGTTTTTGGACAGCTTTGCTGTTGCACTTGTGATTCGTATTATGCGCAGTTTTCTTTATTTTTATGTTTTATTTTTCTGCTGTTAATGATACTTCTCAGTTTTTGTTGTGATTTAACTGCCAACATCATTGGGCATCAACCGACTACTGGTGTTACGTGCCGTTCGCCTCGTGCCCAACACGAGTTGTGTAAGCACATTTGCATATTGCGATGCATCCTGGTTTATGGCAAATTGTCTGAAGCTCACTAATAAGTTGGTAAAAATATGTATGTTGTACAATTCACAATACTACCTTCTTCGCCACTTATATCGCCCACGCTTACAGAATTTCTTTTATATCTGGAAGAGCCCGATCTGCTACGTGATCAAAGGGATCTCGGCTTTGTTTGTAAGCGGTCCGGCAGTCAGCCGTATCGGAGGAGATAAAGACTGCAGGATGTTGAAAGCGCTGGCTGGAAGATGTTGTTTTCGAAAATGGTGAGCAACGATGGCGGTGAGACGGTGAGACGGCAAGCAGCAACGGTGTTGGCGGTATGCAAACGTTTAGCAGGCAAGTCTTGGGGCTGCAGCCCAAAAATCCTCAGATGGATGTACGCTATTATAGTATGACCAATAGTGACCTATTCAGCGGTGGCCTAGGCTTCAAGAACTGCCTTGACCACGGTGAGATAGTATCTCACCAAGCTGCAATGTCTGGATTGGGTATGTGTTACTACTAGCTCAAGCTACAGCTTTAGCCACTTCCCTTCACCATAGAGCAGCCTGCCAGTTGTACTCTCCTAAATTTTGTAAACATGGTAATGGTGAAGTCAAGGTGCGATCGTCTAGGATCATGGAGAAGCTATGATCCCAGCTCCCACTAGCCCTCTTACCCAGTGATGATATATCTATATAAAAATAGCCTTCGTCAATGATTTTCCTCTAGACGTATTCTTTTAAGTGACTTCGTCAATGATTTTCCTCCAGACGTATTCTTTTGAGTGCCTTCGTCAATGATTTCTTTACCGCGTAAAACAGCAATTTTGGGGGGTGTTTTTTGAGGTTAGGGACGAACGCTTGAGGT
>NW_016177314.1:0-5806 GCF_001687245.7 Rhagoletis zephyria | reverse complement strand
TGAAATAGTCTCTGTCAATAATTTTCCTCACGTCGATCAGAGGATAAACACCTCAACTGCGCGAAACAGCAATTTTAGGGGGTGTTTTTTGAGGTTAGGGAGGAACGCTTGAGGTATCGGTAAAAAATACCACCACATTCGTGTTCATCAGCACAAAATACATGAAAATAGTTGTTGTTTGGAATTTTTCTGAGCCCCTGTGATTTCTGACAGCTTGATCATTTCGTAAAGCAGTATTTTTTTAAGGTTAGGGAACGCGTAGCTCCGTCTGGGAACAAAATTTTAAAAAACGCCACTCAGCAATCGAAAGTACATAAAAAATGCTAAATTTCCCTTGTATTTAAAAATTTTTGGATCAAAAGTAATTTTGGGCAGAGCTTTGTCACGTTTGACGCGGAACGTCCCATAGATATTTTCACTAAGGCGACCTGGAGCGACTCCAACATGGAGGGGTATATACAGGCCAGTACCATGCAGTGGTGCTGATGGCTCCAAGGTACCAGAGGGTATTTTGACCGGCATTTATGGTCGCAGGATAAGGCTAGCCGTGCCCATGAGAAAATAGCCAAGCATTTTCCTAGCGGAGGAACGTCATCAACCGGTGTGCGAGGTAACGAGATAACGGACGGATTAGCCAGAACAGCGGCGACTTTGTCTCCAATAAGTCCCGAGCCATTCCTTGCAGTAGGCCCAAGCGCTATCAGGATAGAACTTAGAAAATGAACACTAGGTAGAAGGGAACATCACTGGCATAGTACAACAGGACTTTAATAAACAGAATAATCTAAAAGGTACCAATTAACCCATCCAAACAAAAACATAGAATAATTACAGGCATCCTAACTGGATACTGCAGGAAAAGAGGCCATTGAGCGCTGACCATAATTGCCTGGCAGTTTTGCAAGTGATCTCGTCATGTCATCTGTCGCTCGCTAGCTTGCCAGTTTGTAAGGGTATTCTTATTTCGTCCTTTCTATCCTCAATGGATGGTTTGCTGACAAGTCGCGTGAGTTCATCGGATTTACAATTTCCCCATGGAACCCACATCAGCTTTGGGCGAAATGAATCAGCCATTTCGTTAAGAGATGTGCAGCACTCATGGCTATCATGGAGGTTTTCGACTGCTTCGTTAGGGATTTGACTGTCGCCTTGTTGTCAATGAAAATGTCTTTATCATTTTGTAGTATCAAATCACACTTTATGGCCCTGCTGATTGCCATCAGTTTCGCCTGAAAAACGCGGAGCCGAAGACGAAACTCCCCTATATTTCGGACACTTATTCGATAACGTACGGAAATTTGCATTGGAGGGTCCACTTAGATTGGTCAGAAAGTCAGGATGGTTCCAAGACATGACTAGACCTGCCCGCCTAACATAGCCTAGCGAAATTGCGAAATTGAATTGTCATTGAGTAACGATCGTTAATCATTCTTTTATCGCTTGATGACGACCTTTTCATATTTCTCAAGAGACTCATGCCTACCCGTACAACAACGATCTGTGTGTTTCTTCACCACAAGGTCACGTATTCATCTGAGTTTGCCTACTAAAGCTAAAGCGAAAATTAGTTCTGACCCCATTAAGTAAGTCACAGCACCTCAGTTCGCCGGTTCCATAGTGAGTTTTTTGACCTCAGATATAAGCCTAACTTTCTGAGAACTTTTTTCCAGCAACTTACAAACATATTTTCTGACGCGCTGCAAGAAAGCTCACTAAAAAAACAATCTAAATACTCGTAACTATAAAAAATGCAGTTGTTCCAAATTTTGTGTGCTAACTAAAAATTGTATCGTTTTTCGAAATCTTCCAATT
Organism: Rhagoletis zephyria; assembly: GCF_001687245.7. Classification (NCBI taxonomy): domain Eukaryota; kingdom Metazoa; phylum Arthropoda; class Insecta; order Diptera; family Tephritidae; genus Rhagoletis; species Rhagoletis zephyria. The sequence continues at coordinate 3,994 of NW_016177314.1, read as the reverse complement.
AAGATTCACCCCAGATAAAACTATTTGTACGAGAAGGTATCAATTGAATTTTCTATGTGTTGGTACAAAATTTCAATTTCTGTTTTTAAATTATGTTTCCCTTTATTTGCTACGCATTCCAACAAAGTCTCGGACTGCCTAATACTCACTTATTTAGCTACCGGAGGTTTTGTTTTTGTTTATTTTTTGTTATAGTTTTTTTTTGTTTGTCAGTCTTTGATTCTTATTTATTTGTTGCCTCACGCTTTAAATTCGGTAGCTGCTACACTTCATTTGGCTGGTGGTTGGATTGCAATGCTTAACGCTTAATCTCGATGCGAGTCAAACAAAAAATGAGTTTAAGTCGATCGTAAAAAAAGACTACAGCAAATAGGTACAAAACCAAAAAAAAAAAATTAAATAAAAATAAAAAAATGAAGTATGAAGAATAAATAATCTGATAAGAAATTATTTGTGTACCAGCCTGTGTTCGACGCGAGACAGGTATGAAAACGACTGCTGCTGGTGAATGGCTACCTGCTGAGTATAGCCAGAAGCGTTCTTTCTCCTTTCGAGAATACCTTTTTTTTACGAATTCAAAACCAAACAGAAATATGTGTGTACGAGTTTGCGTACATACATATGTATGTATTCAGATGTCAATGTGCATTAGAGTGCCCCGCGCTGCACATGAAAAAAGAGTTCTCCTTACCCGAGCGATCATTAAACTTGGTTAATCTCACGACGCTCATAAACATGTGTAGGGTAAAAATCGCAGACAATCGTAACCTTACTATTGCGCACGTCCTAGTTTTCGTCCAGCGTCCGCTGAGCTGATATCTGTATAAGAATGAACCAGAGTTCGTCAGTGGTGCTCTTATTTGCTCTCTGAAGCTCTGATTACCACTTGGCTAACCGAATGGAGGTTTGCCTCACGTATTAACGTCACACTCTTGTGAGCAGTGTGTCTACTGCAATTGTAATGGCAGCCATTTCACCTGAAAAATATTACAGAACTCGAGCGCAAATTTAATGATCCCTTAAGGCACCTCGTCCCAACGAATCATTCTTTGAAGGAAAAAATTGTCTCTATCAAGAGTTATAGATTGTCCAGACACTAATTGGGAGTGGTTCGCATTGCATTTCTAATACCAGTGTAGGCAGCGCTCTACCTAGCGAGAGTTCTACCAAACTTAAACTTCATAAAATGTCATGGCATTTTACTATAGTTTTAAGGCGCCAAGAAATTACTTAAAGCGGAAATTCCATTTCTTAATAATGCTTGTTCTGCGGCCTGCATATCTTGGCACAGGCTTATGTACTTGACACTCTCGTAAAGCTACAGCGGCAAATATCCCCAATCCATCTTGTACTTCGAAATAGCTAAGAACCATTCTACCTTATTAGCATCGAGTTGGGGCCGCTATTAGCCGCCCACTTGGTGACCAGCTCTAGAATACCTGCCACGTCCCAACCGCATCTCAAGCCCACATTCTCTAGCAAATCATTTACGACCACTATCCAGAGCAGAGGTGAAAGAACTCCTCCACCAAGCGGGGCGTCGCTATTTACCGTATACTTGAAACAGGCGTTACCATACTCGGCCGTGGCAGTTCTGTCGCAGAGAGCTCTTTTCAGCCTTCGGATTGAACGCGCCCAGACGAGCTCTAGAGATATACGCAGTACTCAACCCCCTTCACGACACCTCCGCAGCCCTTTGCAGCTTTGCAGAAATGATGTCGCCTGGTTCCGGGGATTAGAAGCATTTAAAAGAGTTTATCGCGTATTTCAGGCGATAATTTGCCAGTAAGTAAGAAAGGAAGGTTTGTCGGTGTTTTTCGAGGGTACCTGCCGACGAGTGCTTAGCCCCACGGCGCTCAAAAGCACACCGGTTCAAAATCGTTGATCACCGGACCGTGATGCAACCATTCTGTTGGTACTAATTGGCAATGTGGGGGCCACCTTGGTAGGGCTCGTAGCGTGTATAAAGCCTCTGCCGTACTTTGGGTCCGGCATCCGGTTGGAATGCAACTTCACATCGAATCAACCAAGACCGGTTTTACCCGTATTTGGGTGTTAAACCTCAGCCATCACGAATACTCATCGAGGGGCCGTACCCAAGAACAGGCCAGAGTAAATATAGTATACTCTGGGGAAGCCTGTTCCCTGTGGTAACAGAATTAAGTCTCTGGTCAGACCTCGTAGCCGAAAGTACTGCCAGTTGAGCATCCAATCCACTCTCGGACAGACAGGCGGCCGTTGACTAGGGTCCTCGGGATTCTCATTACCGCAATTCCACAAATGCCGAATCCTCCTGAGGCAGTAGGGAAGAATAGTGCAACCCTTGCCCTACCGAAGGCATCTGCTGCAGATGGGTAACAATGACAAGGGACATTAAGGTGAAGCTTTAAAGCCTCTTCACTGCTTAAAGTACTATTTTATGCCACGTCTTTCATGTAGTCCAACATCTGTAGACACTCTTTTACGTTTTCGCAGTTGCTCCTACATGACGACCTCTTCGCCATTTACTGCTTTACCATAGTATTGACAACTTTTTTTTGTTAAGGCTGACCAAAAATATTTCTTAAAAATGTTAAACAGCAGTTGCCATCATCATTCCAAGACATTATAGGACGCCCCTGGTTACTCTTCTCTGAAAACAAAAAGTATTCGCGGATCAGAAAATTAAAAAAAAAATCTGCTGAGGCATCCTAATGCCATAATTGAGATGTGTATGTGCTTTAGTATCTCAAAGAGATATGTAAGCACAGATGCATGTATGTATGTATGTATGTATGTGTATTTCCTATTGTAAGCTGGGCACTAATGCGTTCTACAATCATTTATTATGCTGTAGTGTAACGGCTTTTATTTATTTAGTTAACAAAAATCAAAAAAGCCAACAACAACAGCAACCCTACAGGGCAGTCGTACTACGTGAAAAGTAATGAAACCTTTCAATACAATTATAAGTGAGATTTGATTTTGATTTCATTTTTCCTGTCCATTTAACAGCAATGGAAACGAGTGTTAATACTTGTCCAGGTAATATTTGTTTGCTTGTATGTATGTATGTGCGAGTATGCTGCTAAGTAGAATTTAGATCAGTGCATCAGAGCCAACCAGCCAGTCAGCCACTTGAGCGTCTGCTTAACACCTGTATGTATGTGTAAATGTGCAGACATCCCTTTTTCATACACATACTCATATGTATGTAAGTGTATACCCTGCAGTCAAAAGCTGTACTAAGTAGTATGCACAAATATCAGTTCATGAACTATTATCTAAGTATAGAAGTCATACCAGTATGAACTATAACTATACCAGTTAGTAGAAGTTCTAGTTAGAAAACTGGTATTCAATGGGGAAGTCATTCTAGTTCATCATGGACAATAATTATACCAGTTCTCCGCAGTGAAATGACAAATCAGCCAGTAAAAATACCAGTTCATTAACTAGTAAATTCCGATCAACTTATGCGATCAGCGACATCTGTCTTTGAATTGCAAAACCCAGGCAGGTTCGACTCCGCTTGGAGGTGATTAAAGTAAAGTTAGTCAATTATTTAAATTTAAATATAAATTAAAAAATTGTAAATTTAATTGCATTAGGATAAAACTCTAAATAATCAAATACCATAAAAAATTAAATGAAATCCTTTTTTTCTTTTTGAAATAATACAATTTAAAAATTACAACATAAATAAAAAATAAATAAAATAAATAGAATTAAAAAAAATGGCCAGAGCTTTGCTCTGTCGGCCGTTGTCACTAAAAATTCAGTCGTCGGGCATGCGTTCATCGGACCTTATTCTGCATAAGAGTTGATGCATGTACCTTTTCAACTCCTCGCCGCTATACTTGAATAGCTCAGCTGGCTCCAGCGGATTTGTCGTTTTTCAAGCGCGCTATTGCTATTCGCACCTCGTCATAGTCAGGCAGTGGAACATCGGGTTCGTCTTCTCCGCAGCCTTAAGTGCTGCTACCATTCAGTAGGGTGTAAAGGTCTTACCTCC
>NW_016177313.1:0-8589 GCF_001687245.7 Rhagoletis zephyria | reverse complement strand
TTTGGCGAATTTTTTTTTATAACATTTAAAATATTTCTTGTGACTTTTTTTGTTTAGGGCGAACCCTAAAATTGTTTTCAACTAGTTTTTACTATGTAAAATTTAATTACTGGAACAGGAGAATAGATTTTCCTCAAAATAGCGACTTTTTCCACACTTTGCACTTAAAACTGTAATATAAATATTAGGGAGTTAGATTTCCCCGTATATAGAAGAAAGAAGCTGCAAAAATCAGAAGGCCATTTTAGATCATTTTCTTTAGGCTCTGTCAAAGGCGGACTACAAAATCATTTTCGGTTTTCGCATGGTCAATGTGAAAATCTTCCAAGGTGACAAGTCTCCATAAGATTGCGATACTGGAGAGGTTGAAGACGCGAGCCAGTTTCTGAGAAGATAAAAATCGAACTGTATGTAAAATTGGTATATCGCAAAGAATGAAACGGATTCGAAACAATAGTTTCCCAGAAAATAATTTTTTTCACAATTGGTCCGGTCAAATTATGTAGACGACATGGTGTTAGCCTTACAATAGAATTCGCATANCCAGTTTCTGAGAAGATAAAAATCGAACTGTATGTAAAATTGGTATATCGCAAAGAATGAAACGGATTCGAAACAATAGTTTCCCAGAAAATAATTTTTTTCACAATTGGTCCGGTCAAATTATGTAGACGACAACATGGTGTTAGCCTTACAATAGAATTCGCATAGAGATGAAATATGGTACAGCTTTTAGGTACGCTATAACAAAAATATGTTCAAAATTTCATCCGTGGTCAAAGGCCTCTAATTCCGGTCTTACTATGAAGAGGGACTTTTTTCGCTATTTCAATTTTATTTCAAATTTTATTTCGTTACCTTACTTTATTTTATTTGACTTTAGTCTTTATTTATCTTATTTGACTGTGCTCTATAAGGTTTTATTTCTTTTTTTGTTATATTTAAATTTTATTTTTATTTTATTTTTATTCTATTTACTTTTAATTGTTAATTTTATATTTTATTTTAATTTATTTTATTGGATTAAATTTTTATATTACATATTTTATAACAATTTATTTCATTTTGATTTAATTNCCGTGGTCAAAGGCCTCTAATTCCGGTCTTACTATGAAGAGGGACTTTTTCATGACTTTTTTCGCTATTTTAATTTTATTTCAAATTTTATTTCGTTACCTTACTTTATTTTATTTGACTTTAGCCTTTATTTATCTTATTTGACTGTGCTCTATAAGGTTTTATTTCTTTTTTTGTTATATTTAAATTTTATTTTAATTTTATTTTTATTCTATTTACTTTTTATTGTTAATTTTATATTTTATTTTAATTTATTTTATTGGATTAAATTTTTATATTACATATTTTATAACAATTTATTTCATTTTGAATTAATGTTTCTATATTTTATTTATTTATTTTTTTAATTTTTTATATTTAATTAAGTTCAATTTATTCTTTTTAATTAATTTTTATTATTTTTCAAATTTAATTTTTTTTACGTTTAACTTAATTCAGTTAAATTTGATTTTGTTTTATTTGAGTTAAATTTAATTTACTTATTTTTTATTGTATTTTATTTTATTTTACTTTATTTTATTCTATGTCATTTATTACAAAATAATTCTATTTTATTAATTTCATTTAAATAAATAACATTTCTTCATTCACTTACCCGATACAAATGAAATCTCCGACAGCATAATCCATTTCACGGCAAAATATAAATTGATTTTCAAATATCTACCAACGCGATGATGCAATTTAATGGTGACATCTCGCGCGTGATCCATTATGGTGTCTGGCATGTATGAAAATTGCACCGGTTCACCGGAGAAATGTCGTCCACCAATACTGAAGAAGACTTTGGCGCGCACGAATACCTTTTTGTTCAAATTAAAAGAAAAATAAAAAAGGTATTAAATTTAATAAAAAGTATATACTTTTTCATAATTTAAACATAAGAAGGATAGAATTAACTTTTTTGCCAATCAGAGAAGTGTGTTGGCTTGAGGAGTTCAAGTGTATCGCAAATACTTCTCGTACTTATATATTTTTTTATTTTTTTGCTTTTTAAAACATATAAAGGCACACGACTCACCTGCACATCTTTGGTGAACATATTATTCGTGTGCAAAATAATTGCACTAAAATTTCTCACTGTATCGAATTCGAAAATAATTTCAACCGGTTTGCCACTCAAATCGGGTGTATCATTACGCCAGCCAATCCATTCATAACCTGGAAATATAAAACGCAGATATTTGTAAAATACGAACATACATTTTCAATAGTTGCACTCTAAACTGATTCAGTTTAATGCCTTAATTAGTTCTATTTACACCTCAGCTGGTGGTTGTAAACTTTCGGTAGTGAAGGCTTCATTGTAAAGCATATTTTTCAATGCTTTTTGGAAAATTATTTCTTTTCAAAAACTTACGTTTATAAATTTAACTATTTCTAAAAAAAAAATAGACGAAATTAAAAATCAAACATTTGTGCTTCCTGCTAGTGTGCGCCGCTGCGTATACGCAACATCATTAAACAATTTTGCACAATTCTAATACATTTCATTTCCTTTAGCTTTTTAAGCATTTTGTCGAAACTGTCGCTTGTAAAACTATGTAGGACGGCTTTATTTTTCTACTACCTAGTACTTCCCTTCTTGCATAAAAATTCGTTGACCTCGAAGTGATTTCACCATGGAAACTCGTTTTTTTTTTATTTACTTTATTGTATGTAAAACGAAAGGAGTTCAAAAATATTCCACATTAAATGACAACGCACACCCACCCCACCCGCTTGCGGCAATGACTTTCAATGAATTCATAAATTCCAGCACATGCTAAATATTATGGTAAGAAATGCCACTGCCATTGCAACCCCGCTCCTCCCTACCCGGCGCTCTGCAATCACTTAGCACACCTGTGTTACGCATCGTTGCTTGCTTGCTCATTAGACGCATCGTAAAATTCAAAACAAAAACAAATAAACGATAAAGTACACAGAACAAGCGAGGAGCGAAGGCAAAGTGCTGTAGAGTACATATTTGGCTAAAAATAATTTGCTTTTCTCCCTGCACGGCCCCCTCTCCACCAGCGCAAAACAACTGGAGCAAACAAAGTCAGTAACAAACTGTCAAACGACAATAAATGAAGTTTTTTTTTGGAAGTCAAGCTGGGGTGGTAAATTACACACACACACACCTAAAGCGCAAGAGGAGGCAAGAAAGGCTGTAACTAAACGAGTGCGTCACGACATTTAAACCTTTTACTTTTCCCTGCAAAAAATTGTGCGACTAATCTCTAAAGAGAGTATTCCGAGATTACTCTCAATCGGGTACAATTGGGCTTTAATTAGTCGCAACTAGTCTCATACAGGTACTAATGGAGGTCAATTAGTCTCGACTCATGCCCTTATGGGTATAATTGGAGATCAATTAGTCCCCAACTCATCTCTCAACGGGTACTATTAATGATTTAATGATATGTACGCACTTAGTCAATGAAATTTCATGTGCGGCGTTGGCACACAGAGAGACTATCCGCCTAACAAAACTGAGCACCCCGTTCGAATCTCAGCTGGCGCAAATTTTTATTTTTATTTTTTAAAAGTGACTAGTCGCTTTTTATACCCATTCGGGTATAAAGGTGAACAATTAGTCTCTTCATAGGACATGCTCGAACAAAAGCGAACAGTTCATTCCATATAAAGAGATCAAAAGTGGTATTAGTCGCATGCTCCTTTGCGATTGCTCCCGGAGTCATCTCGGATTAGTCCAATTTTTTGCAGGGTTACGAAGCGCGTACCACCCAATTGCTAAGTATTGTATGTATATGTGTGTATGTTGCATATAGTTAGGCGCACAAATTTTTGTACGACGACAGTGTAAAACTGTAGTGAGACTTTACTTAAATTATTTGCAGACAAAGTAGGTAACTCATTTGCTTTCCTAACAAAGCAAGCTTACCATAGACAAAAGGGAAGGAGGAATATTTTTGGAAAGAGAAAATAATAACAAAAAGTAATGTAAATAACTACGTTGCATACTTTTACATGTCAAGGCATAATAATAACGAGCCCACAACCCCTGTATTCACGAAAAGTAAACATGACGACGAAACGAAGCTGAAAATATTGTAGCAAAATGATGAAGAAATATGAAAATGCATAGTAGTATATAGTGGCTTTATTGTAGAGGAATGTCATTGTGTACAAAAGTCATGCAATACTGACTTGCAAACAAACACGAGGGGGCGGCAAAAAATACGCGCCCCAAAATCAGCACACCCTCAAACTCCTGCAAGCATAGCTAACTAAATTGCTCGGACCGGCTACTTGCATGAAACAATAACAACTCGCTGGCTGTCGCATGGAAGAAACCCAAAATGTAAGTAGGAAATATTTTATATACCAACCGCCCACTCCAAAAAATCAACAGTCGAAGCGTACTTGCAGCAAAGTCACAAAACTTTCTTTTTTTTTGGGAAACTAAACTGACAAATTCTGCTTGCTGGCAAACAAAAATAAACAAAAAAATGCTCGTGGCACTACAACAATAATATCTCGCTGCTCGAAATACGAAGCGAATTCAAATAATTGACAGACAAGTCTTGACGCGCCAAATAAAAGTACATAAACAAAGCGAAAAGAAAAAACAAAAATATGTATGTATGTACCTAACTAATAACGTCTCGACTTATTGAAAATCAATAGAGAAGTAAGGTATTGAGCGATATCTTCATAACTGATTGCCGCATGCCACAGGATGTGTGTGTTCCATGCGGCTTTGTACAGCCCCTCTTATCGGAGTTTCTTTTGTACGAAATTTGTCACCGACAGCCGCCGCATAGTTGAATTGGCATTTAGCTTTCCGGTAGACATAATAACAAGTTCGTATTGATTGTTGTCGCATAAAACTGGAAAAATCATGCGCGCAAACTTGTGAGACGGGGGGGTTGAAAGAATATTTGCTTTCTGAAGATTCTTTGATTCATTGTACGCGATTAAGGCGGAATGTGGTTATCTATGTACTTTAACTGTTTACTGAGTTGATTTTATTTGATGTGTTAATCTTAAATTTACTTGCAGGTTTAAAATAATATTTGAATTAACTTATGAATTGCAATTAAGACAACCAAGATTACAAAGTTTTATTTTTTTTACTTTTTTCAAAATTTCCCACAAAAGGGAAATTTTTGAAATAGCTGCAAACTGTTTAGAAGTTCAAGAAATGATAAAAGCTCTTTCTTAAAATCGTTTACAATCAAAAATGAAAATTTCCCACAAAAGGATTTTTTTTTTAATATGCGCAATTTTATTTTGCTTGAATGGGCATCACGCTCTTGCAAAAGGTAATGAAAGGAGGGTTTTTCTAATTTTCAGTATATTAAAAATTTCTTGTAATTTTATGTTGTATTTTATTTTACTTTGGGGAGTTTAATTTAAGAAATTTATCAATATTTTGGCTACACAATTTTCCTGAAACCTGCTAGTTACAGATAACCTTCTAGTCAATATAACATTATAACATTTACTGTCTTAGAAAATCTGAAAGCTTGTTTTTATTGAAATGCTTGCCCTTTGAGTCACAAAGAAAGAATATTTGTAGTTTTTAACATACACATTTTCCACTCGCCTAATAAGGAGATACACCCTTGGTCAGCTGATTAAGCTAAGTGACATTTTGACCACTTTTGGATATTTTTCTTTTGTTTGTTTAATGTTTATAATTTTTTTATAAAAGTCTAGCACAATACATAACCAGCGCCACATAAATCTGCATTTCTAACTTCGTAAAAAAATTATAAAAATTTAACAAAATTTAACCATTACACCCAAAAATTGTAAACCTTTTATGCATAATTTTTAGAAAAACATTAGCTATGTAGTTCTCTAGCCCAGTAAATTTTCGGGCAAATTTCCAGACGACAGATAATGGCGTCGATTTTTAATAATATTTTATGCTGACGCTGCTAGGCGTTTTCTTCCATATAAAAGTACCGAATTGTCACTAAAATCAACGCGATTTCCTAGCGTCTCGAAATTAACAAAATCCCGTCTCTGGTTAAGAAGAAAGAGAATACCAAGAACATTATCCACACATATTTTGGACAAGTCTTGTACTAAGATTTTGTCCTCCTATTTTACCCCATCAGATACTTTCTTCACAATTTTTTCTAGTTTTCACATATTTTAATAACTTACAACTTAATCTTGTTTATGAATGCGAATTAAACATTTCCTAAAAGGGAAATTTTTTTAACTTAGTTGATTTCATAATGAAACACTTAATGTTCCTTTTGCAAAAGTTTCCTTTTAGTTTCTTCATAATTTTTTCTAGTTTTCACAAATTTCCTAAAAGGGAATTTTTTTCTAAAGTCTAAAAATACAACAAAGCAAAACATATTTTAATACCTGAAAATTTAATCTTGTTATGAATGCGAATTAAAAATTTCCTAAAAGGGAAATTTTTTAACTTAGGGCTGATTTCATAATGAAACACTTAAAGTTCCTTTTGCAAAAGTGTCCTTTTAGTTAAAGTGTCATTTAGATGTACTTTAAACACAAAGTGTTTTCAATTGAATAATAACAAAAGGTTAATTTAAATGGAAATATAGTTGGCAATGCTGATCTTGGCAAAATTGCATCGTATCATTGTCATAAGTATGTAATTATAACTACGAAAATCACATACCTATTTTTTTTCTTACAAACGGGACCTTTGTCACTTAAATTTTCATTTTGGGTATTTAACCAAAGGGCACCTTTATATTCAAAGTAGCTTTATGACATCGATCAGCAAAATAAAGCATACTTTAAATTTTAAAATATTCTTTAATTTTATTATGAAATCGGCCCGTATATAAATTTCGTTTTGAAACTCCACAACTACATCTCAACCCCCTACCACATCCGAAGCCATCGTTGCTCCTTCCAAAAAGTTGACAGCTGTTCCGCAACCCCCTGTTCCGCAACCCCCTACCACATCTGAAACCGTTTCCGATTGCGTTAACCCCGTCCCGAGGGATTTAATCGTTGTCCCTTCCAAAAAATCGGTCTTTATATCTAGGTTTTCAAAAGATACCACTGTCGATGATGTGAAGGGGTATTTAACTTCCAGGCTGATAGCAAATGAGTTGCATGTACGCAAGTTCAGATTCTCGTATGAAAGAAGCATTTCTTCTTTTAAAATAGACATATCCGAAGACTGCTTTGATAGAGTAATGAGCCCATCTTTTTGGCCAAGCGGTGCCTTCATTCGCGAATTTGAATTTAGATCTAGACCGCAAGGGCAAAATTTGGCTCAACTTTCGCTTTCCACCTCGGCATCAAAAAACTAATAAGTAACCTCACCATTAGCATTTACTACCAAAATGTGAGAGGTTTGAACACAAAGCTATCAAGGTTACACTTGCAGTCCTATGATTTTGACTTCAAAGTACTGGTGTTTACTGAAACCTGGCTCAAGCCGAATGTGTTCAACTCGGAAATTTTGTGTCCTAAGTATGAAGTGTTTTGAAACGACCGTTTAAATAAAAAAGGTGGAGGCGTCTTAATCGCTGTCCAGACTGACCTTTCTTCTGAAGAAATTGAGTTCACTGACACCGATGAAGTTGAATTCCTCTGCGTTCGAATAAGATATCATTCTATTAGCGTTTATCTTGTTGCTGCTTATATACCACCTAACTCGAGCCTTTCTGTTTATTTAAAACACTCCTCCTTACTGCTCTCTCTACATGCCATGGTGAAGCCCTCCGATACTGTTATTGTCCTGGGTGACTTCAATCTTGCGGGTGTTTCTTGGGATCTAATAGATGGTATTCTAGTACCAAATTCCTCTCGTGATCTCTTCAATCAATTTTTGAACGATCTGTCAGATCTTAGTCTTTACCAGATCAACTCTGTTAGTAATAACTTAGGTAAATGTCTGGATTTAGTTTTTGTGGACGATGTTTCCAACGTCACAATAGCCCCTAGCTATGCTTTGATTACCCCTGTTGATTCTCACCACCCACCACTAGAATTGTCCTTGATAAATTCACGCAACTCATGTTGCTTTATCAGTAAAAAATCAAGAGCGGAGCGTTACTCATTTAAAACAGCAGATTATAATAAACTTAGGTTAGAGATATCGAAGATAACTTGGCCCCAGTATGATGGGAATGCTGAAGATAGTGCCTTACATTTTAGCAATTCCTTACGCCACATTTTCAGTAAAATCATTCCTCTTGTTAAGGAAGCTAACGTAACGTCTAACGCTCAGTGGTTTACTGGAGAATTGAAACGCTTAAAAAATCAAAAATCCAAAGCATTTAAGCTTTTTAAAAAATCTGGCTTGTCTTCTCACTACTCCGCGTACTCCATTCTTAGGCATAAATACAATGTATTGAACAAAAAGTGTTACAATAATTATATTAACAGGGTTCGACTCAATATAGTTTCTAATCCCAAATCGTTGTACGCATTTGTGAACACAAAGCGTAAGACTAACGGTTATCCCTCAACATTGAAGTTAAATGACTTAGTTTCCAGCGACGAAAATATTATTGCCGATATGTTTGCTGGTTTCTTCGAGTCAAACTACTCTGC